>NC_085136.1:244050652-244350652 GCF_035046485.1 Aedes albopictus | reverse complement strand
ATCGCCCAGTTCACACTACCATCACCTGGTGGAAAAGTTTCACAAATCACTGAGTTGTGCAATATCGTAAACAGAAGCAGTGTTGGTAAAAACTCAAATTCTCAAATCTCATGGTTGAGTTGTTTCACGCGCGATTCTTGACTCGCCAAACTCACCGCTGAAAAAATCATGCATGAGTTGACTCACGATTTTACTCATTGCATTATTTCTTGGTGTTCTTATTATTTACATCAAAGTTTTTAAAATTATATGATAGAATAAAAGCAAATCTAGCGTGCAATAACATTGAATGCCGTTGAAATTGATTTGGGTTCGTTTTACAAGCGAATGAGATTTTGGCGCTTGACTCGTGAGAGCGAGATTTTTCATGAAAATCTCGCGCGTGAGAAAATGATTCAGAATCGCGCACGAGTTTGCTCACGCAGGAGCGGTTCATGAGTCTACTTTGAGTGTGATTTTACCAACACTGAACAGAAGGCGTTAGTGTGAAACGTCAGACGCATAGAAAAACAATGCGCGCGCCTCTGGTTGTGAAAGCCACAACTATGAAAATTTAAAATGATCGTTAAAAGCGTGGTTGATGGAAATTTCACAAGTATTACGTCTGTTTGTCTGTGCTTTCAAGCAAGTCATCGCATACTGATGCTGCAAGGCTTTCTGCTAAATGTTGGCCGTGATGCTAATGTTCACCATATAATCTGGGGCAGCTCAGACATCAATTTGAGAGGCTCCAGTTTGATGGAATACTTAAGTTGTATAGATCTTGGATTACTTAACATAGGCAACCGCCCAGCCTGCATGGTATCTGCTAGAGAGGAAGTGTTAAACATAACGCTTTGCTCTAGCAGAATTAGTCACGAGCTGACCAATTGGCATGGGTCAGATGAAGAATCTTTATCTGACCAGCGCTACATCTTTTTTGGACATGTGAATGCTACATCGCACACTTTGCGTTTCAGGAACCCCCGGTCAACCAATTGGTATCTCTTTACCGATTTGATTGCAGCCAAATTTCATGGATACTCACCATCCATTGACACTCCAAGTGATTTAGATGATGCCGTTGATACTGCAACGACCTTCATCATGGAAGCTTTTGAAGAAGCATGCCCTCTACGGTCTGTGAAGATCACAAGAGGAACCCATTGGTGGAACTCTGATCTGGCGGAGCTCAGGAAACAATGTGGATAGAGTAGGAACAGACGACGTTCAGCTGGATCGGAGGCTTTCAGGTCGGCTCGCAAGGCATACCAGAAAGCTCTTCGGTCTGCTGAACGATCCGGTTGGAAAAACCTTTGTACAAATGTTTCCAATTTGAGTGAAGTCAGTCGATTGAACAAAATCCTTGCAATATCTAAGGATTTTCAAGTGAACGAATTTCGTTTGCCAAATGATGATTTCACTTCCTCTGATGAGGAAATTTTGGAATGTTTATTCAGTAACACTTCTCCGGATGTGTGTATATTACATCTTCGGATGAACCCGATGTCTTTTCTTGTAGTTATGATTCTTTAGCTTCGGCTCGGAGTATCATAACTTTAGAATCGATTGAATGGGCACTAAATAGCTCCTTTCAAATCTCCTGGGGCAGATGGGATTTATCCTATTTTGCTCCAGAAGGGCATTGATTATTTCAAACATGTTTTGAAAAAACTACTTGCTTGCAGATTAGCTACAAGGTATATTCCCAAATCCTGGCGGGATATCACTGTAAAATTTATTCCGAAAGTGGGTCGTGTGTCGTATGAAGAAGCAAAGAGCTTCAGACCTATCAGTTTGACCTCTTTTTTCTGAAATGCTTAGAACGCATTGTCGTCATCACATCCGTGATGTTCATCTGGCCAATGTGCCTCTTCATGTGAACCAACATGCTTACCAATCTGGAAAGTCCACTGTGACTCTTTTACACAAAGTTGTTTATTGCCATATTGCAGAGGTTCCCAAACTCGCGGCGCCTTTTGAAATTTTCAAAAATCTCGCGGCGCACCAGCAACTTTTTACAACACATTTTGATGATTTTGACACTTTCAGTTGAAAATTTCAAATACAAATAGTAAAAATAGCCTTCAATCTAATATAACATTTCTTGTTTTTGAAGCAAAATTGCTTGAAGATTCACAGGACAAAAAAACATTGGAGGAAATCAATGCAATACTAACCAAATTGATATATAAAATTTGTAGTTTATTCTATTATTGAAACAAATCGGCACCAACATTTCAAAAGGGCGTAACTGCATTTTGAAACAAACCACTCTTTCACATGTGTGGGTCATATTTCAAGTTTCCCACGAAATTCACAAACATTACTAGACAGAGAAATTGCTCTTCTTTCCAATACTGGCGGTGATTTGCATGGCGGCATTGAAATACGATCCACAGATGTGAAAGAGGGGTTTGTTTCAAAATGCAGTTACGCCCTTTTGAAATGTTGGTGCCAAAATATAAAAATGGATTGTTTAGGTATTTTTTTTCGTATTTTTCACGATAAGGAGATGAATCAGGCTAGGGCTTAAAATCACAATAATTACGGTAATGATGAATGCACAACATGAGCATCATGAGAATCGGCTCAGTTATAGCAAAAACTAGACCCGTGCATAAAAGAATCGAGTGTAAACATGACGTTCAGAAACTATTGAGACAGCATGAAGTCCGGGAGGTTGACAGTTATTATTTTCGAAAGAACTTCAAAAAAGTTCCTTGGAAACTTTACTTTGAATTCAAAAGAATTCATGAAATCGAAAACTAAGCAAAAAATAAAAAAGTTCAATTTCATAGTGCTCTCGATCCTGTTCAGAACATTTTTTTGAAAATTCTCAAAATACCTCTTTTGGAAGTTCCATTACAATTTCAATAGGAATTCAGATCTCCGGAAATTTAAAATTTGGTAACAAACTAGACGTTTCATGAAGATATAAGAAATTTCAGAAAACATTCAAAGACTTTGGAAAAGTTAGTTATTTATTGAAAATTTGGGAAAATTCCGTCGAGTAACTTTCTTTCGAAGTCTTCCCTAAAAAGTCAAGACTTTGGTCTACAACGCAAAAATAGTGATTATTGTCTCACTCACAAACAGAGAAGATTTTCCACCTTGAGAGTTTGTTCTATGTGCTTTGGCTAAACAGCCTGCGCCGCACCTGACAAGTGTTCACGGCGCACCAGGGCGCCGCGGCGCACAGTTTGGGAAGTACTGCCATATTGGAACCCGCACGGGTCATGGTATATCTCCAAAGAATTCCAATTGGATTCACCAAATGTATGTATGTATGTATATAAAGGTAACCACTTATTGTTGCAGGGCACAGCCGTTAGACAATAGACTGCCCTTTCTACATCCAGCTGAACTGCAGATTTCATTCAATCATTAATGTATAAAATGATTATGTCCTCAAGCCTGCTGATCATCCAGCCATCACACCATATAGAAGGATGTCTCAATAAGTGGGAAAGGACTCTGCCTTGCTCCGCAATATGTTCAAGATAAGAAGTTGGCAATTCCACTCTTCCCTTCCATATTTGATAACATTTAAAGTAGAAGACACTTACCATTATCTTCACAGCAAAAATGTCTAAAAATTACACCCGACGTAAACAAATTCAGCATACAATTTTCTAAGTCATTTCACTGGAATTTACATAAAACAACTTCTTGTGTGGAATATTGAATGCAAGCTTCATACTGGGAGCAAGCTGTAAAGTTATAAACTGATGAAAAAATCTGTGCGATATGACGGGGTCCTTTGGTTACAGCTTATATGATGTAACATTTTTTTACTGCGTTGATGTTTATGTTAATATAAGACAATCTTACCTTTTGTGACATTTATTGATTTTTCTTGGTATTTATTCTATCAAAATTGTATTATTACCTCCCAATATATAAATCCGATTGAAACCAACGGTGGTGTACTTCAAAACCTGGTTTCAGAGAGCCGCTACCCCTCTCACTAAGTTTCATTCCTTCTTTTCCTTTTCCAATGCTTGTATGTTTTATCATTACTCTCCTCATCTGATTCCCCATCCGAAATATCACTATCCTCTTTTTTATAGATCTCATCTAACTTACTTACTAACTTACTTCCAATTGGATTCACCAAATGCTCAAAAACCGACATCTCTTCTCGACATTGCGACAAGCGGCGATTAGGAAATTGAGTGTTTGTGGATGCCCCCAAGGGGGAGTCTTACCACCGCTTTTGTGGAATCTCGTAGCAGATACGCTATTGAGGCAACTCAGTAATAGCGATTTACCTATTTATGATTTTGCTGACGACTACCTAAAATTGTTAGGCGGTATGTGCATCAGCACCCTTTTCGACCTGATGCAAACCGCTCTTCAGGTAGTTGGGGGTTTGTGTCGCCAATATGGCCTTTCGGTAAATGCGAGTAAAACATCTATTGTTCTTTTCACGGAAAAGCTAACCCGTAATGGCGTTCGACCTTTGCGTCTCTTTGATTCTGAAATCAATGTGACTAAATAGGTAAAGTACGTTGGAGTCATTCTTGATTCCAAGCTTTTCTGGACACCTCATGTTGAGTTCAGAATCAAGAAAGCTTGTATGGCCTTCGGGCAATGTCGGCGAGCCTTTGGTGCAACTTGGGGTCTTAAACCCAAGTATATCAAATGGATATACACAACTGTTGTTCGGCAAATATTGGCTGATGGATGTCTTGTGTGGTGGCAAAAGGGCGAAGTGATCCTATCAGAATTAGGCCATCTTCAAAGGGTGTGCTTAATGGCGATGTCTGGAGCGTCTCCCACGGAAGCGCTCGAAGTTCTCTTTGACGTTGCTCCACTACACATTCATCTCAAACAAGAAGCACTTTCTTGCACTTACCGCCTGTTGGTACTCGGTTTACTAGAGGAAACTGCTGTGAATCGCAGTTCAACACACACCTCGTTGTTTCCGCTTTTATTGAATTGGGACAAAGTTGTCCTTGCTCCAAGTGATCTTACAATTTCTTGTAATTTTTCATTTAGGGCTTTTTCCACGAAATTCCCTTCCCCGTACATGTGGATATCTGAAGAGAAGTATTTCAGACGGCATCGTATGCTACACCGATGGCTCCCTTCTCGAAGGTCGAGCAGGTGCTGGATTTATTCTTGTGATCTAAGGCTGTATCAGTCTTACTCACTTGGTAGACACTGCACCGTTTTTCAGGCTGAAATCTTTGCTCTTATTGCGGACTGCAATCGACACTTCAGCAGCTCGTACTGGGCAGATTTATATACTTCTGTTCAGATAGCCAGGCTGCTATTGAAGTACTTGCTTCAAGTCGAAGATAGTTATCGCTTGTTGAACTCAAATCGAGGAGATGAATTCAGCAAACGCTGTTCACCTTATATGGGTACCTGGCCATTCTTCATTCGCTGGAAATGAATTGGCTGATGAATTAGCTCGCACTGGAGCATCACATGACTTCATTGGCCCTGAGCCAGCAATTCCGATATCGAAGTGTTGGGTAAAGCTTCAGATTCACACCTGGGCTGCTACTCAACACAGACAATACTGGAATAGTTTATGGAGTCATGTCGCCAAACCAAATTGTATTGTACTGAGCCATCTCCAAGGGTGGCGAAGTATCTTACAAATCTGTCAAAGCAGAATTGCAGCATTCTGGTCAAAGTATTGACTGGCCACTGCCGACTCAGCTATCACATGGCGGATATTCAGCAAGCTGATTCATTTGCATGTGATAGCTGTGAATCCGATTATGGAACATCGTATCATTTGATATGTAACTGTCCAGTTTTTGCGCAACTGCGTTTCCGAGTATTCGGTAAACACTTATTAAGTGAAACTGACTTCAGAAACCTGGATCTCCAGGATATTCTGTTGTTCTTAACCCACTGTGGTGAAGAGCTATAGGCTCTCTTTCGCTTTATGCGTTATTACAGTGCCCTTTTCAGGGGTCCCAAATGTCCCAAATGGAGGATAACGTGCATCTGGAGCCGGCCTTCTGATACCTGATACCTGAAGGTCTTGTAGATCAACGAAGATCAGCGTGGATCCGCGAAGGTTTTTCAGTCTATTCTCGTGAATCGGAGAAACGTTGTTGTTTCTTAAAGTGTGAAAAGTATTGTCCAGTGTGCTAGAAATTATGAATGCTAAATTTGTAGCTAAACGGTGCTCTTATTTTCTACAGAATTCTACAGAACTCGTCAACTATCCTCTTGATTTCCTTCTCTCTTCATCCTGTCGTCGTCATTGTACCACAAAACACTAACTGCCATATCGTTCCATTGTTCAACTTTCTGATGCGATCAAATAAATAATAACCAAATGTGTTGATATTTTACCCCTCGTGCCGTTTGTTGCCTAGCTCGAGAACGCGTGTGGAGGGCCGCAAACATCCTCTGTGCGCGCGCTTTTGTCATCGCCGCGGCGCGTCAGAAAGCGAAGAAGCTGGGCTCTCTGAAGGGATGGAGTATGGAGTGGATGGGATGGAAAATTCAATTGCCACAGCATTCGAGGGGACAGCCAGCCAGTTGCTGCGGTTATGTGACGGGATTTTCTTTTATTAACAATCATTTAGGGGTTTCGGTTCGGATGCAGTGGTTTTGTTTAGTGGTTCTGGGTGCTGGAAGTGCGATGCGGGGTTAGAAGTGAAGTTGTTGCACGAGGGGAACAAAATGGCAGATGCAGTTGGGAGGACACGGTAGACGCACGGTAATGGTTACTAGGAAAGTTATTTTATTGTTAGAAGCAGTGCTTTTATTGGTCGTGACCGTCACTTGACGATGAGAAAATTAACCTTTTCGTTGTCTCAAGATGAAACTACCTTTCGCAAGCATTACCATCATGGTTAAAAAGAGTTGAAAAGCAGATTTTTGAACCACGTTGAATTTGAAGCATAAAATTGTACATTATAAAAATAATTCTAAAAAAGAGGGTACAAGTTCCAGGTTCTCCTGGACGTGCCTCTGGAGCCGACCTACTGATACCTGATACCAGGTCCTCCTTATTTGATAGTCTGATAGATTATGGATTCGGTTGGAAATCAAAAAAACTTTTTTGAGAAAAATAATATTGCTAATTTTGGTGGAGCTCTTTTCGCATGATGTAACTCGGCAGTTCAAAAACCTGGATGAGATCGCGATCGCGGATGATCTTGTCACAGCACTGCGGTAACAGTGTGATGTACCTACAACGGAGCTCTACAGCCGTTCGTATGCGGTATGGTTCGTTGTAGATACAGGTGGCCATGGTTTGGCTAGAGCTTCCATGCGGGTTGGTCGGTTTTCTCGCTGAGCATCACTAGTCGACGGTGCTTACTTGAAGTGTCTCAAAGTCTTGGGACTGCAAAGGCCCAACCAAGAGCAGGCCGTACAGGCGATATCGATTTGAACGCCATAAAGTGCAAAGTTTGAACTAAATCACCTAAAGGTATGATCAGCTCCGGGAAATTCGAGAATAGCAAACACCCGACGGGATGCCTACAGTGCCCGGCCTTTAGGAGAGCCTCAGCTGGTAAAGCTGCTATGTCAGGCAGGCAGTCACTGAGTTGCAGACGGCTCTTGTCACCGCGTATCCAGCAACAGGGACAGGTGTCCAGGGGCTTGATGACTCCTCTCCCCTTCTGCGAGTGAGGTGGGAGCTTAGGATTCTTTTCTTAGCTAACCATATCCACGCACTAGTGTGGACTTACCACCTTTGGCACCGGTTGATGACCGAGCACCAGGGCATACGGATTGCTCAAGCGGAGTAAGCCTAGGCGAGGCGGGGGCCCAGCAGTTATATCTGGTGGGCCTCTTCAAAATTCTACACATCTGAAAACAACTCTGTACTAGCAATACGACACCGCTTCCAACTAGGAGTGCCTCGTGCACATCAGGAACTACATACGCCAGTTAGTTCCTGCTCACTGCATACTGGTCTTGCGTTGTTATTGGTAAAGGGGCCATTAGACTGTTTGTCATTATGACAAATATTTGCCATTGAAGTCCGACATTTATCCATGGTTGCGATGATTCAGGCGGTGTTGGTCATTTGTTGGGCTTGTTTGGCCAAATATTTGTCACGTCTAATGGGACCTTAACTGAGACGGTACCCGCACAAGTGAATGCTGGTAGCGACAGGCCGGGTGACATTGATTTGAAATGGCGGATGGGCTAATGTAGGCGCTGTCTTCCGTCCCATAAAACCGTGGTGTGGCCTTAAAGTACGTTCCTGTGCCCAGCTTAGGCAACTAACTGGGTGGAAGTAGGTTCAGATCTGTTCAGAAGAACACTCCTGATTAACGCTGGCTCTGAGCTCAGTCCCCATAAGGGCCTGGGCCAACCCTCGGGTGGTCTTCCTGCTTGCATAGATAACCACCAGGATAATTAGCGATTACCGGTGTCTTAATTTGTCAAATTACAGTTATCCCAACCGACGCCCAGAGGCTCTTGCGTCGTAGATTTGTTTTTGTTTTGATTATCGCCTCGGTAACCCCTGCGCCACTCTCTGAAGTTCAAGCGATGAAAAATTCATTACCTCGCACGCTATGTCTGAACCAACAGATTTTAAAAATTGAATGTACATCGGGTTTCTTTCCATAAAACATCAGTATTCAAGCTATATTTTCATTTGCAGAAGGTTTCAAAATATTCTATCGGGGAAATTTTGATTTTTCCATCTTTTTGACCGTTTTTCATACAAATTTGCTTGAAATCCTCATTTTCGATCAATTTCTCTCCCATACAAAATGTATGGAAAAATTTTCACCGATAGAATATTTTAAAACCTTCTGCAAATGAAAATATAGCTTGAATACTGATGTTTTATGGAAAGAAACCCGATGTACATACAATTTTTATAATCTGCTGGTTCAGACATAGCGTGCCTCGCTGTCTGCTGAATTTTTACCATGGACTGATATTCAAAGTCAGCATATTCATCTTCAATTAATATTTCTTGGTTTAAGCATGATTGAAAAGCAAAAAAGTGCTGCTGGTGCATACCATTCACTTAACCTTAGTAAGGTCTTGGGGTCTTTTTTGGCCTTTTCCGAATTTCAATTCGCTATAGCTTTTGTTTCGAAAGGCCTAGAAATCTGAAATTTTCAGACAATTATTTTTTTGTGGAAAACTATCATTTCCATTCATCCAAAACATTGGACGACCCCTAGGGGAGCTCCCATAAAAAAAGTTACAAATAAGACCCTGGGGTCATTTTTGACCCCAAACTTTGAACGGCTCTCAAAAATCAGTGGCTGGGCCGATTTTGATTTTCTTTGGCCCAAATGAAAGCCACACATGTCTAGTTTTCAAAACCCCCGGAGAGTTCCGGATTTGGTCACTGTGGCCACCGGGAACCTGCTTCAACTGAAAAATGCCGCTTTAGAGACCCTAACTTTGGCAAGCTATAACTTTGCAACCAAACAAGTAATCAGGACCGTTCAAGAATCGTTGGAAAGGTATTCACGTGGACTTTGATTAAAGACATCAATATTGACTAATTCTTAAGAACCGGTTCCGGAAGTCCGGAACATCCGGAAAATAATGTTTTTCACGATAATGTGCTAGAAAGCACATTCATATTATTTACAGGATAGAAGTTTTTGCATCAAACTTCTTTAGGCCATAATACAATCTGTCGAGAACTATTTCTGTATGTTTCTGGTTATGTCCCGTCCTTCTGGAACCGGTTCTAGGGATCCAACAAGATGGCCAACGAGTTGGCTGTAACGAAATTGAACGGTTTTCCGCGCTAAACACATCTGCGTTGGTTAACTCATGATGAAATCTCAATAATTTTACATGCTCCATATTGATGTGATATGTAAAAATATTATTGGACATTGTGGTCTTATGTGGCCACCGGAGTGACCACCGGAGAAACCCGTATTGAGGGACTTCCATGTTTTTGCAACAAAGATAGGCATTCGACGGCTCTAACTTCATGATTTTTCATGGCCATGTGGCTTCTGGCATTAAATAGAATAATTGATTATTCTGGTCTGTTTTGGCCACCGGAGTGACCACCGGAGAAATCCGTATTGAGGGAGTTTCATGTTTTTGCAACAAAGGTAGGCATTCGACGGCTCTAACTTCATGATTTTTCATGGCCATGTGGCTTCTGGCATTGAAAAGAAGAATTGACCACAATAGTCTGTTTTGGCCACCGGAGTGACCACCGGAGAAACCCGTATTGAGGGACTTCCATGTTTTTGCAGCAAAGATAGGCATTCGACGGCTCTAACTTCATGATTTTTCATGGCCATGTGGCTTCTGGCATTCAATAGAAGAAATGACCATTCTGGTCATATGTGGCCACCGGAGTGACCACCGGAGAAATCCGTATTGAGGGACTTCCATGTTTTTTGCAACAAAGATAGACATTCGACGGCTCTAACTTTATGTTTTTTTCATGGCCATGTGGCTTCTGGCAATAAATAGAAGAATTGACCATTCTGGTTTGTTTTTGGCTACCGGAGTGACCACCGGAGAAATCCGTATTGAGGGAGTTTCATTTTTTGCAACAAAGATAGGCATTCGATGACTTTAACTTCATGTTTTTTTCATGGACATGTGGCTTCTGGCATTAAATAGAAGAATTGGCCATTCTGGTCTGTTTTGGCCACCGGAGTGACCACCGGAGAAACTCGTATTGAGGGAGTTTCATGTTTTTGCAACAAAGATAGGCATTCGAAGGCTCTAACTTCATGGTTTTTCATGGACATGTTGCTTCTGGTATTAACAAGAACAATTGAATATTCTGGTTCGCTTTGGCCACCGGAGTGACCACTGGTGAAATCCGTATTGAGGGAGTTTCATGTTTTTGCAACAAATATAGGCATTCGACGGCTCTAACTTCATGATTTTTCATGGCCATGTGGCTTCTGGCATTAAAAAGAAGAATTGACCATTCTGGTCCGTTTTGGCCACCGGAGTGGCCACCGGAAAAAATCGCATTGAGGGAGTTTCATGTTTTTGCAACAAAGATGGGCATTCGACGGCTATAACTTCATGATTGTGTACTATTTTGACTATTCTGGTCTGCTTTGGCCATCGGAATGACCACCTGGAGAAACACATACTAGGGAACTCCTATGTTTATTTTTAAACGCTCATATTATCTAGATTTATCACCAGAAGCAGTCTTTCGACGGCTCAATTTTCATGCTTCGACACGCGACATATTATCTTTACGCTCAGTAGTTATTCTTATTGTTCAACAAGGTTATTCTGTAGTAGAGGCAATTCATGTTAAAATATATTGCGATTCTTGTAGTCTGATACTGCACTGTCAATGGTAATATGGTTAGTTCGAGAATTTAGGATAGTTTTACTTCGGTTCACAAACAAACTTTTCATCGTATATTTTGGTTAACACCGCTTAACGTTTTGGTCGTCTATGTTCACTGTTCTTGAAAATCACATCGTTTCTTTTCATTATCTTTTTAGATATGTCCACATTATTTGTTAGTACTTGATATGCTTTCTCCTTTCTTGCTGGCTCTATTTTTTTATACTTACGTGAAGTTAGCTTTTTCAGAATGAAAAGTTGTCTTAGTTGGTAGGAGAAGGGCTTTCTTGAGGAAGACAAACAATGTTTCACTTGAATTAGGGAATTATCAAGTTCCTCAAGCAACACACATATTATAATAGAGTTACGACAGCGCAAGTTTTGGCTGAATAGAAGTTTATTTTACGTAATTCTAACATTGTGTTGAAATAACGTAAAATAAACTTGTATACAACCAAAACTTGCGCTGTCGTAACTTTTATATAACATGTGTGTTGCTTGGGTCTGCAATCGAGGAATTCAGTCACAAATATTATCCATTTAGTGAGTTTTATGAACACTTCGCAATTCTTTAATTTTTTTAATAAAATTAATTCGTCTAGTAGTTTCAACTGGCATACTCTTAAAGTTCCTCGGAGGATTCCTTTCGAGTCCGACTGACATCAAGGAATACAATTAATAAAATGAGCATGCTGCCCAGGGGCAGAATTTAAAACCAAGTATCTCATCAATGAAGAATATAGTCTCTCCAAGATTGCAGAATTCTGAGCTATGAGATTTTTAAAATTTGCGTGTTTGTGGCACCAGAGGCAAAATTCTGTCACAAGTGTCCCATTTTGTGCAAGTCTATGTCATACTGATCAACTTTGCCGAAGACACCATCTTCCTAAGTTATTAGGATTCTGAGCTATACAATTTCTAAAATTTGCGAGTTCACTAGCGCCACCTAATGGCAGAATTGCGAAACAAGGTTTCCGTTTTATGTAAGTCTATGTCATACTGGACAATTTTGCTGAAGACACCAACTTTCTTATTTACCGGGGGAGCGACACTAGTTTTGCTGAGCCGAAAAACTTCAAAAAAAGTCGAAAAAAAAACCGGTAAACGCCGCCAAGTGGCAGAATTTTAAAACAAGTGTTTATTTTTATGTAAGTTTATGTCATACTGATCAACTTTGCTGAAGACACCAACTTTCTAAGTTATCAGGATTCTGAGCTATGAGATTTCTAAAATTTGCATGGTCACTAGCTCCGCCTAGTGGCAGAATTGCGAAACAAGTGTTTATTGTTATGGAAGTTTATGTCATTCTGATTAACTTTTCCAAAGACACCAACTTAATAAGTTATCGAGGAGAGCGACACTAGTTTTGCCAAGCCGAAAAACTACAAAAAAGTCGGGAAAAGACGAAAAAACCGGTAAACGCCACCTAGTGTCAGAATTTTGAAACATGTGTTTTTTGTTATGTAAGTTTATGTCATACTGCTCAACTTTGCCGAAGACATCAACTTTCTAAGTTATCAGGATTCTGAGCTATGAAATTTCTAAAATTTGCATATACACTAGCGCCGCCCAGTGGAGGAATTTTGAACTTCGCAACTCATCGTCAGTAAGTTATTGGCGTACCCAACAACTTTTCCGAAGACACTATCCTTCCAAATTATCAGGGTCTTGAGCTGTCGCATATCGTAACGTTTGCTTGACAACCTAATATGGTTTCTGTAGTGCAATTTAGCATCAAACTGTTGATAGTCCCTCTAGTGGCCAAGTTGCCAACTAATCCTATGAACCATAGTTCTAAATGGTAGATCTTTTCAAGCCCTAAAACTTTGCCGAAGAAAGTATTGCGCTAACTCTTAACACACCCGAGATAATAGGCCATACCCCCAAAAGGTCGAAAACCCATAAGCTTTTAGTCTCCTATTAAGCGGATTCCTATTGCGCCCCCCGACCAGTGATCTTATAAGAGTCTCGACTGTATATACAAAGTTATAAAATAGGTTGAAAGAGACTGGCCAGGGCCAGGGATAAAACCCAGTGCCCAGGAAAAATCAGGAACATTAAACATCAAACTACAAAGTCCGTCAAATGAATCAGAGCCTTAATTCAATAAAGCTTTCAACAACAGTATAGTATAATTTCCACAACTGTCGTATACACAATATTTGCGCCGATAAATAAATAACGTATGATGAACATCCAGCTACGCCTCTGACAACATCACGATTGGTAACCTCTAAAAAATTTCTTGCGCCCCGTTGTTGATCCTCATCATCATTATCCTCGTTTCGTTCCAACTACTTTGCGTGGTCTCCCAAAAACCAAACTGTCGTTAATTTATTCTTCATCATCACTTCGTCGTCGTCGTCGTCGCCGTCACCGTGGACCAAGCCAGTGCCAAAACGGACCAGAATGGTCAATTTTTCTTTTTAATGCCAGAAGCCACATGGCCATGAAAAATCATGAAGTTAGAGCCGTCGAATGCCTATATTTGTTGCAAAAACATGAAACTCCCTCAATACGGATTTCACCAGTGGTCATTCCGGTGGCCAAAGCGAACCAGAATATTCAATTGTTCTTTTTAATACCAGAAGCAACATGTCCATGAAAAATCATGAAGTTAGAGCCTTCGAATGCCTATCTTTGTTGCAAAAACATGAAACTCCCTCAATACGGATTTCTCCGGTGGTCACTCCGGTGGCCAAAACAGACCAGAATGGTCAATTCTTCTATTTAATGCCAGAAGCCACATGGCCATGAAAAATCATGAAGTTAGAGCCGTCGAATGCCTATCTTTGTTGCAAAAACATGGAAGTCCCTCAATACGGGTTTCTCCGGTGGTCACTCCGGTGGCCACATAAGACCAGAATGGTCATTTCTTCTATTTAATTCCAGAAGCCACATGGCCATGAAAAAACATGAAGTTAGAGCCTTCGAATGCCTATCTTTGTTGCAAAAACATGAAACTCCCTCAATACGGATTTCTCCGGTGGTCACTCCGGTGGCCAAAACAGACCAGAATGGTCAATTCTTCTATTTAATGCCAGAAGCCACATGGCCATGAAAAATCATGAAGTTAGAGCAGTCGAATGCCTATCTTTGTTGCAAAAACATGGAAGTCCCTCAATACGGGTTTCTCCGGTGGTCACTCCGGTGGCCACATAAGACCCCAATAATATTTTTACACATCACATCAATATGGAGCATGTAAAATTATTGAGATTTCATCATGAGTTAACCAACGCAGATGTGTTTAGCGCGGAAAACCGTTCAATTTCGTTACAGTCAACTCGTTGGCCATCTTGTGGGATCCCTGGAACCGGTTCCAGAAGGACGGGACATAACCAGAAACATACAGAAATAGTTCTCGACAGATTGTATTATGGCCTAAAGAAGTTTGATGCAAAAACTTCTATCCTGTAAATAATATGAATGTGCTTTCTAGCACATTATCGTGAAAAACATTATTTTCCGGATGTTCCGGATTTCCGGAACCGGTTCTTAAGAATTAGTCAATAATAATGTCTTTAATCAAAGTCCACGTGAATACCTTTTCAACGATTCTTGAACGGTCCTGATTTCTTGTTTGGTTGCAAAGTTATAGCTTGCCAAAGTTAGGGTCTCTAAAGCGGCATTTTTCAGTTGAAGCAGGTTCCCGGTGGCCACAGTGACCAAATCCGGAACTCTCCGGGGGTTTTGAAAACTAGACATGTGTGGCTTTCATTTGGGCCAAAGAAAATCAAAATCGGCCCAGCCACTGATTTTTGAGAGCCGTTCAAAGTTTGGGGTCAAAAATGACCCCAGGGACTAAGGAAGGTTAAAGCAAGCATAATTACTAGAATTAGGGCAACATATCGACATTTGCGTGCCTTAAATAGCCTAAAATCACAAAAAGTCATTTCTAAATTAAAAAAATCATATTCATATTCACCGAGCTCGGACTGAAGATCAAAACAGAACTTCAGCTACAGTTGATTACACTACGAGGCGCCACTCTCATTGTCTTGCTTTCTTTTTGTCATATTCATTCTCTGTGTCATGTTGGTGGGAGACTGCATTCGTTTATTTGGGTGCGTTTTCGCACTGATTGAACAACATTAGGCTGAATTTTTTAGGCACTGGCGACTACTTCATTTGCAATGAGGGATAGCGGCTCTAAAGGGGACCCAACAGAAATGACGACTACCAAATCCATGAACAACAACAATGTGATCGAGATTGGAGAAGCAGAGGACACGGTGTTTGCGCGAGGACTGGCGAGATCTCCACTACGATGAGCTGGTGTACCCACAAGCTCCCCGTAGGGGAGGTGAGCAAGGCTACTGCAGTCGGCAAGATCCTAGCAGGCTGGTCAGTGTACTCGTTTAGCATCTACGAGCCGTCAGAGACGTGCTTCAAGTGCGTGTAAGGGTGTAAAGTAGGCCATCCCTTATTTTGCAAAAATTAAAAATGTAAATGGTCCTACAAAAAAAAAAACTAAAAATCAACATTTTTAACCATATATATTTTAGATCCCGAAGGAAACCCATCCTATTTTGTACAATAACTTAAAACGAGTGCAGACTCGCAAAACTGAGCATATTTGATTTGATTCGTGCACCAATATCGAATTTGGTGCCGCAATTGGGTTGTTTAGTGAATAAAATATTCCTAATCTTCATAGCCTAATCGAAAGAGCTCATTTTACTGAGTGTAACGTAATTTAAATAGATTTCAATACATTTGTTTTGATGGTTACAATCACAAAAGAGTTTAATTTTCGTGGATAGAATGACAGTTCAATCGATAAAATGACAGTTCGACCCGAACAAAAAAAATCCCCATACAAACTATAAATTCATTTTATAAATAGTTCCCAGACTCCAAAAAATATGAAATTTTGGATTTCGACTATTTTTTGGGTGGAGAACCCGATTATGAAATAATCCGGATACCCCTAAAGAACTCAATCGACCACCATTTGGCTACCAAGATATTGGAAGCTTCCAACATTCTCCACTGATTGCCCAGCTACCGTAAAGCTGGAACGGATGCCAGTGTTTACATCTAACGATTTCGTCTTGTTGACGTTGATGGTAAGACCTGGAGCTGAGGAGCGATTGGCAAGATCATCGAGCTTGCTTTGCATATCGGAGCGCAGTTGAGCTAGGAGAGCAACGTTATCAGCCAGTTCGAAGTCATTTAGGTGCTCCATGGTAATGGACTGCCACAGCAATCCACGATTTGGTTCACGGATAGTCGCACCTACCAGGATATCGTCGATTACGATGAGGAACAGTAGCGGTGATAGTATACATCTTTGCCTCACTCCAGCAACGACCCGGATTGGATCGGACAATACACCGTTGTGCAGTACTCTGCACGAAAATGCCCTGTACTGTGCTTCAATGAGGCCGATGATTTTCTCAGGGACACCCTTGCGCCTGAGGGCTTCCCACATGTTTCCGAGATTGAGACGGTCGAAAACTTTCTCGTAATCAATGAACACTGTTCAGACTTGAAAAACTAGACCGGCCTGGCAACCCCAAAATAGGTTCCACACGCGAACAGTAGGCATCCTCTTTACCCCCATGATAATTATTGCGCTATCTCTTATCATGCCGGGTTACGTACAAAAGGCTGAATCACATAAGGCTGAATGATCAAAAGGCTGAAAGACATAAGGCTGAATGATCAAAAGGCTGAAAGCATCAAAAGGCTGAAAGATATGAAAAGGCTGAAAGATATCAACATGTTGAAAAGTTTTGAAAGTTGTAGAGAATCGAATGAAATGACATTTTGGACATTTATGGATAATCTATTGGTCTTTGATAAACATTTGACTCGACTTGAAAATGATCATAGGAAACAAAAGAATCTTTGCTCGAAAGTACATTTGGTCAAACGGTCATTTGGTCAAAACCCATTTTACGGAAGAGGAAGTATATGACATTCAATCGGTTTGACTATTCATCGAATGGACATCTGGTCACGTGAGCTAACTCTAACTGATGAAAAGACATTAAAGTGGAACATAATCTTATGGATTTCGGTATCATAATGTCTATGTTATTGTACTTTCTTCAGTATTATATCAGCCAATACCCCGTTAATACTAAACTATTTTAGCTCAAATTAACAAAGGATTTCGCCAACAATTTATTTCCACTCGTTTGAAGTATTATGTGTGTCAACTCGGAAACTAGGTTGAATGAGTCTTAGATGTAAATAATTGTTCGGGTAATTCGGGCAATAAGCGGTAGTTGAGGCAAAAACTATTGTACCTAACTGTTGCTCAAAAATGTTTGAACTTTGTTCAGTTCTAAATTTATAACGCATGCGAGCTCTAAATTGAACATCGAAATCCGCGAAACTAAAATGGCCATACCTTCACCATGTTTCCACAGATTTCAAACATTTTGAGCTCATTAGATTCAGAAATTCTTCTGCTATTGGAACCATATCTGAGCGTACCAGTTCGGTCAACATGGGTTTTGGAAAATCCGGATTTCCAATCATATGATTCAATACAATACAGTAACGGAGTTATTGGCATGAATTATCGAAAATCATAAAATTGCCTAAACCAATAGAGTCTGATCATCGGTCCATGAGTTGGCCATTCCTGATTAAGTTTCTCAAGGAACTCCGGGTGACTAAACAGGTTTATTAGCATCACATATCGACAGAAACTATTTCCCCCAATGTTGTGCGCATAAGAATTCAGAACCGAATTGCAGCACTGCAGTGTGAACGCGTTCAATTTGCATTGAAGTTCAAACTCGGCACACTGCGATCAAATATGTATATTTGAACATGCAAATTGAACGCGGTATGAACTGGATAGGACTGAACCCGTAGCATGCTGACTAACATGTTATCCTGGTATCTGTGATACTAAAATGGTCAGCGCATTTCACCCTTCAGTTTTGGCAATCTTTTGGGCTAATTCAATCTCCTTTTATTGAAGAGTGAACCAGTCCGACCATCGTGTGTTTCAAAAAATCTAAATTCCTGGAGCTGTATTTCAATATCCGAGACCACAATGTCGTACCAAAGGATCTATGATGCATTTTCCTGTGACATAACATAATAACGACCAAACATGTAGATGCGGCACAAGGTTCTAGTCCTAGGAAAGAAGACACATAGGATTTAATGATGAAGATAAGCGCATGTGAACTCAGAGTCGAATGGGAACCGAGCGGGCGCTCTTAAGCAGCAAAAGCTCTGACAGGCAAGTTCAAAGTTTGTCGACCAAAAAATTTAAAGTGCTCAGTTCATTTTTGGCTCACGTTCTGTTCGAATACAATACTGCTTGAAAGAATAACCTATTTTATAAGAAGGAGAAACACCTGGTAAAAAGTAAGCAGCTTCAACACCTGAACTTAAATTATGGTTCTTTCAACATTTTAAAAGAAGGAAAACCTTTGATAAAAAAAAAGATGCAGCATAACATTCAAACACAGTAAGAACAGCCTATGTTCAAAAGAAGGGAAAATCTCCGATGAATCGTTTTTAAGGAATATGCGCACGCAGAAGCTCGCTGCATTTTACACATTCGTAAGAATGCCAACACTGAATATATGCAAATACCTCAAAAGAACAGCCTATTTTTAATAGAAGGAAAAATCACTCACGGGAGAGTTATTAGTATGCAGATATTATCATCAAAGCTTTCCGCTTGGTCGTTATACTGTACTATTTGCGGCCACAATACTTACTCTTCCATCAGAGATTTTTCCCGCTTTTTTAGAAAGGCTGTTCTTTCGAGGTAAATGCATAGATCATAATTTAACCATTCAACTAGGCTACCTAGTAAACCTCCTTAGCATTAAAATCAATATAACCCATTCGCCTTAGTGGCATTTGAGGCCTGATATTCTTCGGCATAATGACACAGCACCAACGGGAACGACATTTCGGCAAATGCCACTTCGGGGAATAGTATTCCGGAAAATATAATACCTTGTGTAATACCATCTTTTAAATCATTAAACCCTCAGCTCAGATTCTATAGAGTTCATTATTATGCATATTTCAAGTTTTGGAATTTGCCATGTTTTCAGCCTTTTGTCATTTCAGCCTTTTGAAATTTCAGCCTTTTGTTACATATCCATAGTTTCAGCCTTTTGTATTCAGCCTTATGTGCATTCAGCCTTTTGAAATTCAGCCTTATGTTACCATCCCATCATGCCGTAGGTAGATAACGATACCATCGATCATCTCCGATCGGTATCGATCGTTCCCCATATTCACCACTGGCCCCATCGTATCACTAAGAATACGAGAGGCTGTCAGTTCAATTTCAACCGCACACTGTATCGCGTCGGACACAATTTACGTATAATAAATCGGTCGAGCTAGGAAGTTTTGTTTCAATAAACAAAGTGTTTTTTAATAAACCGATCGTCGTCGTTTTCTGAAATTGTGCGCGAGTTTTAAGAACACCTCCGAAGTATCAGCGATCACCAACGGTCCCGGTCAGTGTTAGAAACATTTTGGTCCTTCGAACCGGATGACCGTTGGACGATCGAATTGAAATTGGGCAAATTGCCTTGTGAACTCCGGTGCCTGTGAACAATAACACGCCGGTCAGTGACCCGACCGTAGTGCAATTAGCGCGATCAAAATCGCCATAGTGATCTGTGGCTCAACCGAGCGAAGAAAACCATAGGAAATTGAATGGGATTGCATGCCATCGTGCGCTGCTGCTAGCCTGAGTGCACATCGTAGCAAGCCAACGACGACGGACAGCGGTGGATCTACACTTGGCGAAATTGGAGTCATCTGGTGGAGATCGAGATTCAACGAACCAGGACGTGCTGTAGGATAACAGGGAAGTAAACTTGCATGTGGATCTGTGGTGGCGCCATGCATGCGGTGCACACTGGCAATTGTAGAGAAGGATGGAATAAAATGGTGGTTTGAAAATTACTGTTTCATTTGCATGCGAATTTGTGTCCCTGAAGTCTATGACGGTTGGTCTTTGGTTCTGCTGGCAAACTTTCGGCTTGTTCTTCACCTTGTTGGCTCCCCTCCTCGCAGTCAGCATTATTGGTCGTTCTGTTCTCTGTCAATCGTGGGCCGGAGGGTTGAGTCGCGAATCGCGGAGGTCGTGTGAATGTGCACAGTGGTCCAGAAAGCAGATCTGAAAGTGGTTAAAAGTGACTTGAAAACTTTGAACTGCAGTGTGAATAGTGTCCAATGATACAGCAATAAACGAAAGTGCAACCAATTTTGAACGTTGAAAAGTGGTTCGAGAGTGCTAAAATGACCAGTGAATTAAAGGAATTGAAGTCGCAGCAACGGCAGGTGCGGAGTACGTTTGAAGGTGTGAAGCAGTTCATCCTGAAGTACAAGCGGGAGAAGCATGAGACCCAAATCGCAACCAGGATGGAAATATTGGAGGAAGCGATGAAGAAGCTGTATGTGCTGCGACGAAAAATCGAGGTGCTCACGGAAGAAGCTGATGAGCAGGAGTTTTTGGGTTCAAAGGAGGAACCTGCGGAACTGAAGGCTCGCTTGTCTGCTCTCGTCGAAAAGCGTCAGCTCGAGAACAGCGCTGTCATCCAGCAAGCTGAAGACACGTACTGTGAGCTAAAATCGGCACTTCAGAACTTGCGCCCTAATGAATCAGCTACACCGTCAGTTCAACCCAGACCGACTGCCTTGTCTACGGTCAAACTACCAGAGATTCGGCTCCCCAGTTTCGGCGGCAAAATCCGAGATTGGGTAACATTTCGAGACATGTTTAGAAGTCTGATCCACCGTAATCAACAGCTGACGGACATCGATAAGTTTACTTATCTCAGATCGTCACTTGAAGGCGAAGCACTTCGGGAGATCGCAATGATTGAAATTACCGCTGCAAACTACATCATTGCCTGGGAAATGCTGCAGAAACGGTATGAGAACAAGAAACTAATTGTCAAGGCTCATATCGACGCTCTGTTCGCAGTAGAACCGCTGAAACGAGAAAACTACGAGGCATTGTGTCATCTCATCAGCGAGTACGACCGCAATCTCCAAATGCTGGACAAAATCGGCGAAGACACCCCGAAGTGGAGTACAATCCTTGTACACATGGTGTGCTCCAGACTAGATGCCGCCACCCTACGAAATTGGGAAACTCACTATGGTTCCACGGAGGTCCCAACGTATGACCAGTTAATGGAGTTCCTACGCAAGCATTGTGCTGTACTACAGTCGATAGTCCCAGCAAAGCCCGCTCAAGTCGAAGTGAAGAAGCCAAAATTCACCGTGAGTCACGCTCAAACTTCCGCTCCAAATTCCACCCGTTGTCCATTCTGCTCGGAAGAAATGCATTCAGCCTTCAAATGCCAAAAATTCATCAAGATGAAAATTCCGGAACGGTACGAGAAGGTGAAACGGTTTGGGCTCTGCTTGAATTGTCTTTCGTCGTCACACATGGTTCGAGTATGTACGGCTGGCGTATGTCGATACTGCCAGAGGAAGCACCATTCGCTTCTCCACTCCGGAGGCTTCAACAGTGGAAAGTCAGCTGCACCAACACCACAGAGCGACTCCTCCGGCCCACAAATTCAGAATCGATCACAGACGACAAACCCACAGCAACCACAGCCACAAGCCCAGAACCAACCAATCCAGACTCAGACAGCTGGTCCCAGTACCAGCTCCTTTCCCATAGCAAACACAACTTCGCTCTCGCAAACGCCACCACAACCCACCACAGATCCTACACTTCCATGCAATTCTCTCCCCGCCACAATACACACCCCATCTCGTCAAGTTTTGCTCTCAACGGCACTCGTTCGTGTGTTGGACAAGTTCGGAAATACCCAGCTAGCTAGAGTCCTTCTGGATTCCTGTTCCGAATATTGCTTCGTCACAACAAGTCTTTCGCAAAGGTTGAGGTTGGCGGAAACGTCCAGCTACCTGTCCGTAGCCGGAATCGGAGGATCCGTGGTCAAGTCAACAAAGAAGGTGGAAGCTAAAATTACTGCAAGATCCTCTCGTATCTCCGAGTACTCCGAAAACATCCAGCTTCACGTGCTTCCTAGACTCACCTCAGAATTGCCGATAAATCCAGTCAACGTGCAAGAGTTGGCCATTCCCAGCGGATTCATCTTGGCGGACCCGAACTTCCACAAGCCAGGTCCGATCGACATCATTATAGGCGCAGAGTACTACTACGACTTGCTCCGGGAGGACAAGGTGAAACTTTCCGACGATGGACCAACGCTGCAAAGTACCGTCTTCGGATGGGTGGTCTCAGGACGTATTTCTGGGAACGAGGTTCCTAAAACAGTTTCTCACTCCTGTTCCACTCTTGATCTACGAGAGCTCATTGCCAAGTTTTGGGAACTGGAGTCCTGCAATAGTTCGAGCACTTTATCGGTCGAAGAAACTATATGTGAAGACATCTATGAGAGAACGACTGTACGAGATAACGAAGGAAGATTTGTCGTAACACTTCCCAAGAAAGAGCACGTCATCAGCCAACTGGGAGACTCCAAAGCCATCGCTCTAAAACGCCTCCACGGAATGGAGAGAAGATTCGCAACGAACGAGAAGTTGAAGGTACTCTACATCGACTTTGTCCAGGAATACCTTTCCATGAACCACATGCGTGAAGTCGATGCTGGAGAAGACAAAAGGCCATCATATTATCTACCTCATCACGCAGTGCTCAAACCTGACAGCACCACCACCAAGTTAAGAGTAGTGTTTGATGGTTCCTGCCGCTCCTCGTCCGGAGTGTCCTTGAACGACGGCCTAATGGTAGGACCTGTGGTGCAGGACGACCTGTTCTCCATCATCCTGCGTTTCCGCTCTTGGGAATTCGTGCTAGTAGCGGATATTGCCAAGATGTACCGCATGGTGAAGGTGGTGGAAAGCGATCAGCCATTTCAGCGGATTTTGTGGAGGGATTCACCTGATCAGCCTGTCAGGACCTACGAGTTAACCACCGTCACCTACGGAACCGCATCAGCGCCATATCTGGCGACCAAATGCCTTCAACGGCTAGGCACAGAAGGTGAGACCTCCCATCCGACAGCCGCAAAGGTCGTTCGAAAGGACTTTTACGTTGACGATTTGTTAACCGGTACCGACAGCATCGAAGAAGGGAAAGCACTCGCCACGGAGCTCATTTCCCTGACAAACTCAGCTGGCTTCACGTTGCGCAAGTGGAGCTCGAACAGTGCCGAGCTGATGTCTACGATTCCAGCAGAACTTCGAGATGAGCGTACCACCCTGGAACTAGATTCGTCGACGTCGGTTGTAAAAACGCTTGGGCTTACTTGGGAACCGACCAAGGACATCTTCAAGTTTGCCGTACCACGCTGGAGCTCTGAGCCAACCATCACCAAGCGGGTCGTTCTTTCCGACACCGCTCGCATTTTTGATCCACTGGGCCTCCTCGGTCCGGTAACTGTCCAAGCGAAAATATTTCTCCAGCAGCTTTGGAAGCAGAAGTCGGATTGGGACGATGCCTTGCCAGAAACCTTTCAGGCCTTCTGGAACGAATTTCGTCGGAACGCCGGCGCTCTCGAGTCTCTCTCGGTTCCACGATGGACCGGCTTCAGTAGCAGTTTAGCATCGGTGGAACTGCATGGGTTTTGCGATGCGTCGGAGGCGGCATATGGTGCCTGCCTGTATCTGCGGTGCGAATCACCGGACGGATCAGTTACCGTCCGCCTCATCACTTCGAAATCGCGCGTAGCACCACTGGAAGACCTCTCGCGCAAGAAGAAGAAGCAGTCGATCCCACGGCTTGAATTATCATCCGCTTTGCTTCTGAGCCATCTCTACGAGAAGTTCCGGAGCAGCGTTCACGTTTCTGCCAATGTCTACTTCTGGACGGACTCCATGATAGTCAAATGCTGGCTCTCGTCACTTCCTTCGCGTTGGCAAATGTTTGTGGCTAACGGGGTGTCAGAAATCCAGCACATTACTAAGTCAGGAGTTTGGAATCATGTAGCTGGGGCCGACAATCCGGCGGATATAGTATCCCGCGGGATGACACCTGCCCAGTTGGCTTACCAGTCCATTTGGTTCGAAGGCCCGTTGTGGCTACGCCAAGATCGAACCAATTGGCCAAAGTCAGCAGCCGTTCAATCAGAGTTGGACAATGCTCTGCTGGAGGAAAGGCCAGCAGCATCGCTTCCCGTTCAAGTCAAGCCACCCAGCTCCATTTTTTCGCTCCGATCATCGTTCCCGGCACTAGTCCGACTCGTTGCATGGATTCGTCGGTTCGCACACAATGCAGTTCCTAGACACCGAGCTTGCAAGCACAGCGGAATCCTGTCGACATTCGAACTCAACAAAGCAGAGCTACAGCTAGTACGATTATCCCAGTCGGAAAGCTTTCCGGCGGAAATCGCTGCGTTATCCAAGAACCAGCCCATCAGTCCATCGTCGAAGCTCCTTGCAGCAAATCCCTTTTTGGTCGAAGGCGTACTTCGGGTCGGCGGCCGGCTGCAGCGTGCTCCTATTGCAGAAACCCGCAAGCATCCACTGATTCTACATCACCAACATCCACTAACGAAGCTGATAATGGATCACTATCACCGAAGACTGTTCCACGCTGGACAGCAACTCGTAATCAGTTCCGTCCGAGAGAAGTTCTGGCCAACGCGAGCTCGAGATGTCGCCCGTTGGACCATTCATCGCTGTGTTCCCTGCTTCCGGAGCAAACCAAAGGTCCACGAGCAGCTGATGGCCGACCTACCTCCCGTTCGGGTGACACCCGCAGCTGTTTTTTTGAAAGTCGGAATCGACCTATGCGGACCGTTTCACAAAGTGTTTTTTAATAAACCGATCGTCGTCGTTTTCTGAAATTGTGCGCGAGTTTTAAGAACACCTCCGAAGTATCAGCGATCACCAACGGTCCCGGTCAGTGTTAGAAACAAACACCAAGTAGAGAAACTCTTGGAATTCATTGATTTGCTCCAGGATGATACGGAACGTGACAATACCCGAGCAAAGGCGGATAACAAAGTGATATCACTTTGATAATAAACTGTGTTATCGGTGGTATCATTTTGTTATTTTTGTTATCATCTTTTGCAATTGATGATAACCACATGATAACAAATTTAGTTATCGATAATTTTGGTCTATCGCGATAACATAAAAATACTAAATGATAACAAAATATGTTATCAATTTCCAAACGCATATTTCAAAGCATCTCCAAACTGAGAGTCTGATGAACCTCGAATCTAAAAATAGAGTCTGCTTTCCACCTTCAGTGCGACTGTAGTACGAAAGCGTTGCTTTCAATTACTCTCACTCTCACTGAGTCCCGTTGGTATAGGGGCTATCGGCTGCGACCGGCAATCACTCGATCAGGGTTCGAGACCCGCTGAGCGCAACAGTAGAAAACATGGGTTGTGAATTATAAAAAAACGTTTTTCATTTGCTGATTATGTCGGTAAAGTAGATTTTTACTGTTTTCGTCGATAAAATAGCTCTAAATGATAACTAAGGACTGTATCGGAAATTAACTATATGTGTTCAAAACATCCTAAAAAATAATTTATTCAAGTTATAAATAATTTTATTTTTGGAGGTACTATATAAATCCTCAGAAAAAGGAATGGCACTTTTGCTTTTGTAAAAATAATTATTTTACATGGTCATCCATCTCAAAGTTTAAACGCATGATCTTGAAATTTTGGACACCTCTTAAAAATTTGAAATTGCGGAAAAATGGATTTTTTTTTGATTTTTTAAAATATAGGGGTAGGCGGGGCAATATGGACACCCGGGGCAGAATGGACACCCTCAATATTTTGAAATATGCAAACTTTTTTGAACTTTTAATGAATGGAGAATATAGTCCATTTATCAAAAACGTAGTTTCAGGAAAGAAACATTCGAAATTAAAATTATACTTGATTTTACACGAAAAAGTTGCGTCCTCCGTTTTTTGTGCATGGAAATTATAATTTTCACACCATCTAAAATAAGATTTAGTGATTAATTTATTGCAGATCGATTGAAACCTGATATTTCTAGAATACATGCAAGTAGTTTTGCTGTATCTACATGCTTAACATGTTTATATTTTCTTCTTATTATATCAAAAATCAAGTTTGGAAATATCTTCTGCTGCCGGGGCAAAATGGACACTCACCTTTTTGAAAGAAGCGGCAAGGGAAAAATATAACCTAAATCACAAACCCACCAAATTCTTCGATTTCAGTATATTTTCGATTAAATGTTCATTACATACGGTGAAACAAATTGGTCAAAAAACGAAAGCAGTGAAAAATAGTTGTTCTAGGCACAGCTGTACATGCCGACAAAAACGAAGCTTTATCCAAAACAGCCTGAATTTAAATTAACTGAACAAAAATGAACTACCTCGGCGTATTATTCATCCATAATAGTTGATTTGTAATGAAATGACTTTATAGGTGTAAATAATGTACGAAATTCGTAAAAGTCTCATGTTGTCCATATTCCCCCATGGGGGTGTCCATTCTGCCCCGTATGCTTGAAGACGGTCATGAAAAACTAACATTTTTCAAAACACTTTTTGAAAAGGATAAATCATTTTTTTTCGTGAACATTCTTATGCAATAGATGCTAAATAGACTTTAAAAGGATACATGTATCAGAAAACTAAACTTTTTTGACATCTTGCCAGGTAAAGTTGGCAAAAATCTTAGGGTGTCCATATTGCCCCGCCTACCCCTATTAGCACAAATATATTCTTTCTCAGATTGCTGATAATATAGGTAAAAAAATTTTTTCAAGAAAAAATTCGATTCCATTTTAGCGCAATTCTTAAAAATGAAAAAAGGTCATTTTTCAGGGACCCTATTTTTTGATGCTCATTCAAAGCACGATTACGCAAATAAAAAATACATCAAATTGATGATTCAATTTTTTTTAATTGGAAATATTTTTAAACTTAACGACGAGGTAGCTTTAGTAGAGAACGGAATTGTATAACCTTTGAAGATATTTAAAACAGACTGTCAAAGTTCGACAAAAAATTAGTGTTTTTTTAGGATAGATCATTTTTTAAATGTTGAGGGTTTTTCGATCATAAATATTTTTTTTTAAAGTTGGTGTTCGGTGATATGTTATGTGTACATAACTGCTAACAATAATTAATATTTTTTGGATTTTTCGCCGTACAAGTTTTATTCGCTACAGGTTATTGAAACGCTGAAAAATCTTTAAAAAAAAACAACAATTTGCCCAAATCTTTAATTTGTGAGATGTATTCATTCTACAATATTTTCAATAATGCTAAACATTTTTCAATTTTTTTCAGGCTGTTCTAAACTTGACTGTATTGTGAAGATTTGATAGAAGAACCGAAATGATAAGACCAAACATGCTTCGAGATAGAGCATCCTGAATGTTTATAGTTAATTTCCGATACACTCCTTATAAGAGATTGTTCCTTCTTATCATCAAAGGCTGTTCTTTCTAGTTGCGCTATTATCAAACATGGTTAGAAAAGAAAAGATGACTGACTCTAGCTTTTTCTTCGTACTCGGCGACACACTGTGCATGATACACTACCGCCATCTGTTGAGCGAGAAGCGCGAAAAACATTATTTTTTGCTGGATTCAGGTTAGTGAGTACCATTTTGACGGTAACTCAAATCACACTAAAACAGGTCAACATCGAAATTGCGTCGAGTAAACCCAATTCACCTTTTTTTGTAAATGTCTTAATAATGCAAACTAAATTATTTTAATGTGCCGGATTTATATGGCATGTGTAAGTAAAATGAATAGTATGAAATTTTCGATTAATTATTTTTGAGTGCCCATTGGAATAATAACATGAATGGTTGTATCCACCCAAAAAATTTCGAAGGAAATTTGGTCACAAGGATAAAATCTAGTGTCTGGCATCCGAAAATCTTCCATAAGGCATTTGACAACTTGACTTACACAAAAGTATCATTTGAAGTAGAATTATTTTTGCAAACCTATTCGTGTATCGTACAATGGAATATGCCGTTCATCATTTCCTTCTAACCACCTTTGCTGTTATGTAGTATATTGGCAGGCAAACGGCTTATTCTATAAAAGACTCCTCCTTCTTTTTATAATATGCTGTTCATTCAAACTAAGTTGGATAGATAACGAAGACACACCTTCAATTTACATGAGCAGAAACTGTAACAAGAAAAAAACCTAAACTGTAATTGTAGCGCAGTAGTTTGGCGAATATACAGTAAAACTTTTCATCTACATGTTTTGCTTTTTTTTTTAATTCGCTGTTTTGTCTCCGATAGATCCAAAGAACATAATTGCAGCCTAGTGTCCTTTGTCCTAATGAGTTACCATCTTTTCTTTCTCATTTTCCATAACACTGGTATATAATTCAACTTCATGCAAAAATGTGGAACTCTACAAGTTAACGTACTGTTGAAACAGTCATTCTGAGGTGCGTCCAATAGAATGGCTGACTTTTTTCAACTGAAATTTGCCTTCTTTAATCAACATGCTGTTCTTTTGGGATATTTTGGAATAGGGTCCTAAAATTAAAGACGAAATCTCGCTTATATTGAATAATACGAACAAGCAAGGTATTCTAATCGGAATTATACTTTACTCGAACTTGAAAAACAAAGGAATAATGAGAAAACTCGAAATAAGTAAAATGGTAAATAGTTCTACTTTGACATTTGAGGTCAACCTTGTGTGACTGAGCTCGACATTTTTTGCACTGGGATTTCAAAAATGTTCCTATCTGACATACACGGTGAAAAAAAAATCACTCAAAGTATGTGTAATAAGCTAGGGACGAGACAAAAAGCTAAAAAAATAAAAATTATATATTTTCAACTACGGTTAATAAAAACGTCAAAAATTGAGTAAATATGTACTCTTGAACCATATATTGTGGTTTAAAACAAGAATCCCGATAGGACTTTAGGAGCCTATTGAGATTTTCTTTTATTGGTGTTCAAAGTTGAATGATAAAATGACTGTCATTAGTTACCACTATTATAGAAATACAACCTTCTTTAAGTAAGGTTGCCGCATTTTTGTTTTTAACTCAATATTCATTACATGAATTTTGAGATACACTTAAGATACTTAAGAATTTTTAGATACACTTATATGAAAACCATTTCCATTTGAGAGTTATCTCATTCAATGATTTTTAATTTTCCTGGAGGGAAGGGTGATTGACACCACGCTAAAGTGTTCTGGTCTTCCGCTGGAGTTCGGCCAAATCACCTTGAGCTTTAAAAACAAACAATTCACCAGAACTTCTGATTCTCATATTTTTCTGGGGAATGTCCCATTCTGGGGAATGGATTTCCGGGGAATGTCCCATTCTGGGGAATAGATTTCTGGGGAATGGGTTTCTGGGGAATGACATACAATCATCCACATGATAACATTTCAATAATATATTTTGTTATAGAACATGTTATTGTTGTGTTATTGATTCTCTTCCAGGAACATTTTTATGTTATGATATTTGTTATTTTGCCGCTTATGACAGACAAGTTTATAACAAAATATGTTATGCTATTAACTTAAAAATTACTGATTCCATTATTCAGTTATTAAGCCAAAATTACATATTGTATTATACTGTTGATATTTTCTTCTGCTCGGGCTCCGTTTCAACTATAGGTACTCTTGGTACCGACCAGGGTCGTGCAATTTCGAAAGGAAAACATGACGTACGACGACTGTAGCAAATCGTTTCCCATGCGAACGGACTGCTGTGATGCTTCATCTCTCACCCAGCAACACACTCGTTCATTGCTGCTACAGAAACAAGTGTGTATGAAACATGGGATGATACACTTGGATTTTCGTTTCATTTATGAGTCATTGAAATACTTCATCATGCTAAAAACACTATTTAAACCACATTTTTAAATAGTGGTGCACGCCAATAGAATGATAATTATGTTTTATGAAAGAGGATAACAAATTCGACCACTTAAATCCAATTAACCGGCGCCCGTAACCATTGAGAGACTAGCGCGCACCAGTGAGACACTAATGCTCTGACGGGTGAAGCACAAGCAATGCGCCCGGGTGGGAGACTACCGAGTGCTACCATGAGTGAAAAAGTTTTTATTAACGACCGAGTCATTAGAAAAATGTATGAAACACTTGAAGTGACTCATTCAAATGTTGCATGAAAGTATATCATTGAAACGAAATTGTACGCCCCTGGTACCGACATTAGCCAAGTCGACATCGAAGATAGCCAGTGTTTCTAGCAGGATCTGACCCCGCTGGTCCGTGAGACGGCTTTCCCATTCCATGGCCCAGGCATTAAAGTCACCTGATATTACCACCGGCCTTCGCCCTGTTAGCACGGTCGTTAAGCGGTCCAGCATTTGCGTGAACTGCTCGATCGGCCACCGCGGAGGCGCATAACAGCTACAGAAGAAGACCCCGTTTACTTTGGCGACCATGAAGCCCTCATAGGTAGTAGACACCAACTCCTGAACGGGGTATTTACCCGTCCCAGTGGCCGTTGCCGGCGGGTACTCGGTATGGGTCCGCTATGATGGCGATATCCGTGTCCCACGCAGAAACTGCCTGACAAAGCAGTTGCTGAGCCGCATCACAGTGGTTCAGATTCAGCCGCGTTACCTGCACTGTGATTTGTTGTTCACTGCGCCTGCGGCTTTCTTAAAGGCCGAGCACATTGGACCACCCATCGGATGTCTGTTGTTCGAGGATTTCCCGGTACAGATCATGCAGATGGGCGGACTCGTGCAGCTTTGGGCCTTATGACCTTCAGTGCCGCATCGCCTGCACAGTTTGCGCCTGTCGGGGCCTTTGCAGTTACACGACTTGTGTCCTGGTTCCAGACACCTGAAGCAAGCCTCTGGTTGCTCGTGGAATGTCAGGTGACATACACACCAACCCACCTTTATGTGCCCTATCTTGACGGACTTTTTGACGTCCGCCACAGGTAGTTGAACCAAAGCTATCTGTGTCCCTGCTGGCCCTTTCCGTAGCTTAACGGCTGCGGCGGCCACCTGCACATCGCACTGTTGCCGCAGTGCCGTGACGAGCTCTTCCACTTCGGTGATCTCATCAATGTCCTTGACCTTCAGAGTCGCCTCATGTGTTTTTTTTTTTAATTTTTTTCCCTTCTAAACCATAGGGGGAAAATCTGCTCAACAAACACCCTAACAGAAAGGTTAGGGTAGTGTGGGGTTTAGGCCGTCTTCTACAACAAAAGTAAAAGTCAGGACTACTCTATCCTCGACCCACTAAAACACATTCCTATGGTCGCCAAACCGTTCGTCTCTCCGGAACCACCAAGAAGGCATTGCTTCAGAGAGGGGCTAGTGCACATCGCACCCTCAAGGTTAGCTGCGTAGCCTGCAGCAACGAACATCGATGACTCGCTTTGGAGAGTCCATCACGGTAGCATGCTGGCGTTTAGCCAGTTTCCCGAGTGGTCTTCGCCACTCCCTTTGTCCTCGGAAGGCGGGCAGGGTCAACCCCGCCCGCGCCCAACTGCTTTGCAGACATCAAGAACTGATGCCCACGTGCAACCCGATCTGACCTGCTGAAGGCAAGGGTATCACTACCCTTCAGGCCCTATCAGCTGCACCAGACGGTTGCTGACAGCAGGGTCTCCACCTGCCCCGACCCTTGCCGGGGACCCCTTTCCAACCGCGGGCTTGGATCCAACCCAGTAGACCGACGCCACGACAGCACTGCTACCGGGACTTCCTCTCCGCGGCCACTTAATCGCTGTAAAGGTCGATCTCGACCGCAGGGCGCCGGTATGACCTACGAAGCCGACTCCAAACTCCAGGACCACCTCTTGTACTGCATCTGGACTAGCCATTCTCCGAGTCCACGCGCCACCTCCTCTGTAGCTCCCAGACGATATGGGTGATAGCCGTTGAAACGGCGGTCCAGCCAAACTCATCTCTACACATCCTCTGGACCAAGTTGTCCGGGTTTGTGTCCTCCCCGCATGTGGCAAGCATGCGGTCACGCATTGTGCGAAAACGCGGGCACACGAACAAAACGTGTTCCGCCGTTTCCTCTTAACTGTTGGAAGCAACCATGACCTGTAAGGACCTGTGTCAGGTGAAATGTAACTTCCCCATGGCGCCTACATATTAATCCAACTATCTACCCTCGGTATCAACCTATGGGTCCACCTTCCTTTGGTGGAACTGTCCCACGTGCGCTGCCATTTGACCATAGAGGCCATCCTGGCAGTCTTGCGTATGCCTCTTGTGCCGCGCATTTCGAAGCACTCCATGTCCTCACTGATAAGAATGCTGATAGGCACCATACCAGTAATGACGCAGAGAGCGTCGTGTGACACGGTACGGTACGCGCTCGCAACCCTCGGGCACATAAGCCTGTAAGTACTTTCCAGCTTCCGTCGGTAGCATTTAGTACTTAGCGCGGTACCCCAAGCAGGGCCGCCATACCTAAGCATGGACGTAGCAACACTAACCAGAAGCTTGCGCTTACTGGCGTACACTGCAGAGCAATTGGACATCATCCGGGACAGTGCCGCAATAGCTGTGGAGGCTCTTTTACAGGCATAATCGACGTGGCTACCGAAGGTAAGCTTATCGTCGATCATCACGCCCAAGTGTTTGACGGAGCGCTTTGACAGGATAGTGCACTCTCTTACACTGATCTCCGTCTGCTGCTCCGACTTCAGGTGGTTAGCAACCGTCACCTCTGTCTTGTGGTGAGCCAGCTCCAGTTTCCTGGACCGCATCCACGCCTCCACAACCTTGATCGAGTGGTTGGTAGTCAAGTTTACCTCCTCGATCGTTTCACCGTAGACTTCGAGCGTAATGTCGTCGGCAAATCCGGCAATCACCACTCCCACTGGGAACTCTAACCTCAACACCTCGTCGTACATGACATTCCATAACACCGGACCCAGGATGGAACCGCCTCATGTGTAATTGCCCTCACCTGCACACCCTCACCAAGGACCTCTTTTGCCAGCCTCTTGTAGGCGGCGCCCTTGTGTTCCTTCTGGCGCTACAGCTCCAGGATCATCTCGCCCGTACGAGTACGTCTAATACTGCGTACGTCCCCTGATAAAAAATATCATAAAAATACAATAAATTTTATTGTTACAACACCATTTTTTCGAAAAATATTCACCATTATACGTATTGTAATTTACACAGCACACTCACCATCACCCTTATTCTTCTATACCATTCGGCGAATGGTAAATGGCACTTTTACAATAAAAAATGGTGGTCGTTATGTATCTTAACCATAAAATTTTGAGAAAATTTTCATATACTTTTTCGCGAAAAACAATAGAATGTATTGTGTTTTTATGAGACATTTTTAGGGTAATTTTCAAAAGAAAACAATATATCTTAATGTTTTTTCATTGTTCTTACAATACAAATACAATTAATTGAATGGCGTCAAATGGATCGTTGTTACAATAAAAATACAATAATATTTGTTGTTATTTGTAAGCAGTTTTCGCTTTTGAACATCCATAGAATTTATATTTCTCGCTAACATTTATATCCAGCATTTACGAGCACTAACGGCCTCCAGAATGATATGCACATTTTATGATAAGAATCAAACACTCTGATGTCTGTCTGGTAAGTATTGCTTGGCAGCTGTTGATAAGATCTTTTCAAATAACTGCCAAATATCACAAGTCAGACCTCAGGTCGTATGATCCATACCATAAATCGTTCACAATTCATGTGGCCATTAGTATCTGTAAATGCTGGAGAAAAATGTTACCGAGAAATATGAATTCTTTGGGTTTTCAAAGGCGAAATCTGTTTACATAACAACAAATATTATTGCATGTTTATTTTAACATCGGTTCAATTGACCCCATTTAACTAATTGTATTTGTATTGTTATCAATGGTAGTTTACTATTTACTAGATTCCTTTAATTTATTGGAAAACATTAGAAAAATCATTGTTCATCTTTTTCTTGTCGTAACATCCTCACTTGGCTAAACCTGCTTTTCAGCTAGTTTTCTATAAGTACTTCCTCAGTTATTCATTGAGAGCTTCCTCTGCCAACACGCTTGACGTCTGTCAGTCGTTGAAGTTTTAGCGAATAATATTCGATAACCGAAACATCTACAGTACTCAAAAACGAAAACAAAAAAAAAATATGTCAAGTGATTTTGTATTTGATTATACAAACATGATCCAAGCAACAATAATATTTATTGTTATTTATATGTTACGAATTGTTTTCAAGTGTAATTGAGAAATAAACACTTTTTTAATAAATAGTCCATGAGAACTTTGCAGGCACTTTTGCAACTATTTAAAAACAACTTAAATCAATTTTTACTTATAGTAATTTTAAATTATTATAGAACTATTGAAAAACAATCGAATCAATTAGTCACTAATAAAGCTAATGTTCACTTATTGTACGAACTATATGGGCTTGGTTTCTATTGTAAAAAGTAACAATATATCTACTATGTGTTTTATTGTGAACAATAAAACCAGTCATATATTAATAATATTTACCATGTAATGAATAGTAATTTTTTATCCGGGTCGGCTCCAAGACCCTCAAGCTTGGCGTCGCTTCGCATCGTCTTCAAGACGCCCGAGTACTTGGACTGTTCCGTCTTGATGACGATCGCGTCGCCTATCTCACGCTTGGCACCTGCCCTCCTACGCCTTGGCTTGGCGTCCTGCACTACTACCCTGCGGATTCGTCTTCTTCTTCTTCTTCCGCTCTACCTTCGTCCAAGGGGGGGGGGGGGACCCTCCCCCGCGTCGTCGAATGTATGCTCTAATTCACAAAGGTAAACAGAAGTGGAAGAACTTAGAAAATTTAAATCCTTTATTTAGTTTGCGGTTTTTTGCTATTTCAAATATCTAAGCTTCTCATTTGTAGAGGGTGTCCCCAACCCCTCCGATGAGGCTTTGTGAAATTTAGGCCCCAAATTTAGGCGTATAAATGTACTCAGACCAAAATCTTATTTCCTCAACATTGCCGATCAAAGCCGCACCTCAAGCCTCGCCGCGGCAATTTTCCCCGGCGCGACGCAAGCCCGATGGGCCATGAAAAGAAAAATTGTACATTCATCCGACCGTTCAGTCATGCAATATAGAATATTCCTCCGAATGTACAAATTTATGGCGGCAGCGGCGACGACGGGAGGCAGTATGTATAGGGAAAAACTCAAAAGGAAAACCCGCGTGACGGGGCCATCGCGCCATTGATTCAGCACTGTAACGTTCGTTGTTGCAAAAAAGGGGAATAAAGGAAGAAAGAATGACCCGAAAAAAGGGGGAAAATATAAATTGTCTGTTCGCCATGTTGGGTGAGACGATGCCGTTAGTATGAGCCGTAGGAAGGGGTAGAATTGTTCTCAAAGGGCACAGCCGGAGCGATATATGTACGGGTACTTGGTAGTTTTTCGGCTTTCAGTCACAGAAAAAGCGTTGATTATTCTAAATCATTGCCTACGTTTCGATCCTATGGTTGGGATCTTCATCAGGGCTCGATATGAATCAACTTGTGAAGATCGTGTTGATCACACGGTGGAATGTCGTTTGCATTGGGTTCGGGCACCTGTTACAAAAATAAAAGAAATTAATTATTACAAAGGATTAACATATCACAACATATAGAACCTTACAAATACACAAATTAGGAACATCACAAATTGATGCAGCACAACACATAACATAAATGTGCCCTGTTATCCAGATGGATAACATCATCCGATCACAGGATGACGAGGTTTCATGTAAGGGTTTGTGTCCATCAGTCATCCTGGAATTGTATTTTAGTTGGCAGTTTGCCTTTTAGTTCACAGCATTTGTCGCTGTGTTCATAGCTCGGTTTTGTCTAGGAAAACCAATCCTTATCGGGCATCCCGTTTCAGGGTTCGATACTTGAGCTCAAGAACTTGAAGTCCGTGGCAGGGAAAGGTTTACATGTCTAGCACTTGACCGCTGCCCGAAATAGCCTGAAAGTTGGCAATCAACAGTGGATTGCATTTCATGTACCTCTATTCAGTCAGAACCCTATAAATGTGTATTAAAACTCGGGTAATATTTACAAGGTAAAATAAAACATATAGCACAAAGAACGTACGAATATAATATTTATAACACATTTAACAATTATTCTGTCTTATAATTGTAACAAATATTTATACCCGTAACACAATCCAACGTTTGAGCAAGAATTTTTCGTGAGTCGTTCACCGATTCACGAAAAATTCAGCTCCCATATGCTTCACATCCTTCATAACAATAGTGTTAAGGCCATAACTTAACACTACGATAAAGATAAATAACTTAACCTAAACTCAAAACAAAACCAAAATGAGTTGTGCTACCCGAAAGCCACAATGCTTTCCAGAAACGTAGCGGTGAACAGGACTAACAAGTCCCCAGAAAACACCTTTACTCAAAAAAAAGATTGTTACCCGAAAGCCAAACTGCTCTCCAAATCACGTAACGAATAAATCTAACCTAAACTAAACTTTACTTTTATGGAGGTTAACTGTCCACAAAAATAAAATGGCCTTAAGACTGAAGTTATAATCCTTCCGGCTAGCTGTACGGGGTTTTTCAGTTGGGCGCCATGTTACAAAAATAAAAGAAATTAATTATTACAAAGTATTATCACTTCACGATACACATAGAACCTAATAAATGCATAAACAAGACACATCACAAATTGACATAGGACAACACTTAACACAAATATGCCCAGTTATCTAGGTGGATAACATCTTTCGATTACAAGATGACGAGGTTTCATTTATTGGTTTGGGTCCATCAGTCATCCTGGAATTGTATTTTTGTTGGCAGTATGCCTTTTAGTTCACAGCATTTCTTGCTGTGTTCATAGCTTGGTTTTGTCTAGGAAAACTAATCCTAATCGGGCATACCGTTTCAGGGTTCGATACTTGAGCTCAAGAACTTGAAGTCCGTGGCAGGGAAAGGTTTACATGTCTAGCACTTGACCGCTGCCCGAAATAGCCTGAAAGTTGGCAATCAACAGTGGATTGCATTTCATGTACCTCTATTCAGTCAGAACCCTATAAATGTGTATTAAAACTCGGGTAATATTTACAAGGTAAAATAAAACATATAGCACAAAGAACGTACGAATATAATATTTATAACACATTTAACAATTATTCTGTCTTATAATTGTAACAAATATTTATACCCGTAACACACCGCACTTGTAACATTAGACCAACCAGCACCCTGGTTGAGATGGTGGGTGGGTGGTACGTTTAACCGTTCGAGTCGCAACACTTGGCACTTTGGGAACACTTCTGTTCTTGTTCGCCAGATTGGGGTTACTGACAACGCTTTTTCTGTGACTGAAAGCCGAAAAACTACCAAGTTTCCATAGATCCAGTCAGTCCCCGTAAGATATGTACGGGTATTTAGCAAAATTATGCTGAATTTCCCTGACAAACGGTTCAAACTAGCATCTTTTCGAATTCGCGACATTTCTTAAACTTCCTTAACAATAAAGAATATGCCCGAACACTAGAACACTAAGAAAAATCTCATCTTGCGATTGTTATAGCATATACCTTTCACGCCAAGGACCTACAGGTAGGCCACAGGTCCTGCAATAGTCTAATTGTGACAGATATTGACAAATATTCAGACTCGAAAAGGATTGAACAAAACACAACGATCAGAGTATTTTTTATTTGTCTTTATTAAAGAGGCTTTCAGCCAGACGGTGGTTCACGTCTCGATCAGAGTGTTCCACATTACCCCATTATACGGTGTTTTGCAACAAAGTTCCTTCGCTGAGACATAAGAGCAGAAACCCCAGAATCCCAGTCCCAGCCCTACCGTCCTTATACATATCTACCAGTCTGCTGGTCCCTCCACATTATACAAACTATGCAAAGAAGGGATGACGCTCGATCGAGCAAAAGGAGGCCATAACGAGGCAGTGAAAGTTATTTTAGGGGCATCGGTGGGTTTTTCGCTGCTTCAACAGAGGGGACTTGTTAGCACTCCTTCCGGTGGCCTTAATCGCGCCATCCTTCGCATCCGAGTGATGACGACGACGACGGATTGCAACGAGATATAGCGACGCGACGCGACGCGACCCAGCTACGTTACGGTAATGAAATAGAAACAGGGGATTGATACAGCCAGTGCGAGGGATAGATATTCAATTTAGTAAATCCTCACCAAACGGCTTCTTAAATCAGCTTGTTGGATGTGTATTTGCGTGATATTGAATTGAAACGTGGTTTTCGGGGGATCGGTCTGTGCGATAATAAATCGTTGTAAATCTGACATCCTGCCTGTTCGATGGGTATGTTTCCATTTTTATAATTTATTGCAACACTTTATATCTATTAGGTGCCGTGAAAAGATTTCAGAAGTTGAATAATACTCCATTCGTTGAATGCTCAGCATCGCGTCAATCTACAAGTCTCCTCGGTTGGCATTTCATTCCGCAATATTCATTGAAGACGCCGCAGTCAGTCATGCGAGACTCATCAGTGAAGAACGTCATGAGAGAATCGACATTTTCATACTTTTATGTCAGATGACGTGTAAAAAATATAGATTCTCATGAATTTTGACTGAGGGTTTATTCTGAGCATTTCTTCAAAGTTTTCAATGGCAAGTGTACCAGAAGCGGTTCTAGAGTGCTGTCATCCCTGTCAGGACCTCTAGTTAGCAGTGCTAAAAATGTCATTTCAAAATATCTAGATTCAATCACCTCCAGCTCATTTCAGAAATGAACCTGAAAATATGATATTTGAAAAACTTGTTTGGCTAGATCAGTTTTACAAAGAAAATCATGGAAAATCCACTCTAATTTCAATATTTAAGGTCTATGTCATCAACTGTCTTCAAAAAATGCAAATTGATATTCATGATGAAAATCAATTAACATTTTTCGAAGGTAGTCGATGACATTGTCCTTAAATATTGGAGATAAAGAGGGAAGCTCAGGTAAAATATTATCTCCTGGGCGCCCATTAAAAACACCACCCCCGGCGAAGATTGGCGCTTGAGCCTAGCACTGTAGTTGGAGAAAATGTCAATGCAGAACCCGTAGCTTCCGGGAAAGTAAGCACAGCTCACTGGGTTAGTGGGTGTGTGTCAGGCCCTGCGAGCCAGCCGTAAAAAAGACTAGCACCGGAAAATCAACAAAAGAAGAATGCGAACCGATACCAATGGCGACGACCACAGCGACGAAAAGGGACTTGCGATTGGAAGCTCGGTACGTGGAACTGCAGATCTCTCAACTTCATCGGAAGCACCCGCATACTCGCCGATGCTCTGAAGGACCGCGGGCTCGAAATCGTAGCGCTGCATGCAGGAGGTGTGTTGGACATCTGGATCTATGGTGCGAACGTTTAGAGGTAATCATACCATCTACCAGAGTTGCGGCAACACACGTGAGCTGGGAACAGCTTTTATAGTGATGGGCGACATGCAGAGGCGCGTGATCGGTTGGTGGCCGATCGACTAAAGAATGTGCAGGTTGAGGGCTAAGGGCCGATTCTTCAACATTAGCATAATAAACGTGCACAGTAAACTGGGTCAACAAAGCCGATTTTTTGGAACAAAGCTTGTTCGATTTTTTTAGCGCCTAAATCAACTGGGCAAAATTTGGGATCGATTGGTTGCATCCCCGTATTCCGCATTGCAATTGAAATTTGTATGAAATTTTGTGTGGGAATACGTGCCTTTTTGCATTTTTCACATAAATTGAAATTTTTTGTCTGAAATAATCTAACTAAAGACGTTAAAGTATAGCCTGCCCTAGGATATGCCGAAAAACTTTGCCGAAGACCGCAAAGTGATCCGACACTTTTGAAAAATATTTATAACGTACAGATTGTCCGGTGGTGCTTAACGTTTAACACGTAAAGGAATAACATCAATAATAAAATCTCAATTTTTGGCCTAAATTACCAAACGAATAACTTTTTTTCTCAAGCGTCGGATCACTTTGTGGTCTTTGGCAAAGTTTTTCAGTCTTTCAATTTTCCTAGACTATACTTTATCGTTATTAGTTACGTGGTATTAGATAAACGAATTCAACTTATGAGTAAAATGCAAAAAAGTACGTTTTCCTATACTAACTTCCATACAAATTTCAATCGCAATGCGGAATATGGAGACGCAACCAACCGCTTCCAAATTTTGCACAGTTGTTTTGGACGTTAATAAACATTGAAAAAACTTTGTTCCAGGTTGATGCGATCAAATTTAAATTTTCTCCATACAACGTTGACCCACTCTAGTGCACAGCCCTCACTCCGGAAGCACTGATGATGACAGAGACGCATTTTACGCGCAGCTCGAACGCCAGTATCACCGCTGCTCAAACCACGACGCACGGTGTCAAAATTTCGATTATTATCGAACATTCATGTACCTCGGATTTTTCTTCGAAAATGATTAGTTTTTGGGCTATATAGTCATAATCGGACTACTAGAAAATATTTCATCGGCGAAAATTTTTCCATACATTTTGTATGGGACGTTTTTTGGACTAAAATAGTAGTTATTGATTTTTAATATGGAAGATAGCCAAAAACTCACCTAACTCAAATTTTCCCCGATAGGATATTTTCAAATTTTACATTTATACATTATAGCCGAAATTCTAACATTCTATGAAGAAAAATCCGAGGTACATGAAAGTTCGATAATAATCATAATTTTGACACCGTGCGACGTCAAGATCATCATAGGGGATAGGTAGGCCAGGAGGAGGGATTCAGACTGACGATTGAAATGTTCAGCGCCCACTAGCTGACGAACGAAAATGGCCTACGCCTCATCGATTTCGCCGCCTCCAAGAACATGGCCATTCGTAGCACCTTCTTCCAGCACAGCCTCCCGTATCGTTACACCTGGAGATCACCACAACAAACGGAATCGCAAATCGACCACGTTCTGATTGATGGACGGCACTTCTCCGACATTATCGACGTCAGGACCTATCGTGGCGCTAATATCGACTCTGATCACTACCTGGTGATGATTAAACTGCGCCCAAAACTCTTTGTTATTAACAACGTACAGTACCGCCGGCCGCCCCGGTATGATCTAGAGCGACTGAAGCATCCGGATGTCGCCACCGCATACGCGCAGAATTTCGAGGCGCCAGACGAAGGTGTGCTCGATGTGGCCCCTCTAGAGGACTGCTGAAGTACAGTCAAAGCAGCCATCAACAACGCAGCCGAGAGCACTATCGGGTACGTAGAACGGAGTCGACGAAACGATTGGTTCGACGAGGAGAGCAGAGTGGTTCTGGAGAAGAAGGATGCAGCGCGGGCGGTAATGCTGCAGCATGGAACCTGACAGAATGTGGAGCGATACAGACAGAAGCGGAAGCAGCAGACTCGTCTCTTCCGGGAGAAAAAGCGCCGCCTGGAAGAAGCGGAGTGCGAGGAAATGGAACTGCTGTGCCGTTCACAAGAAACACGGAAATTCTATCAGAAGCTCAACGCATCCCGCAAAGGCTACGTGCCGCAAGCCGAAATCTGTAGGGATAAGGACGGGAGCCTCCTGACGGACAAACGTAAGGTGATCGAAAGGTGGAAGCAGCACTTCGACGACCACCTGAATGGCGAAGAGAATGTAGGCATGGAGGACCAAGGCAGCGGAGGAAATGACTATGTTGGAGCATCAGAGGACGGGAACGAACCAACTCCTACGCTGAGGGAAGTTAAGGATGCCATCCACCAGCTCAAACACAACAAAGCGGCTGGTAAGGACGGTATCGCAGCAGAACTCATCAAGATGGACCCGCAAAAGTTGGCCACCTGTCTGCATCAGTTAGTAGTCAAGATCTAGGAAACCGAACATCTACCGTAGGATTGGAAGGGAGGGATAATCTGTCCCATCCACAAGAAAGACGACAAGTTAATGTGTGAGAACTTTCGAGCGATCACCATTTTGAATGCCGCCTACAAAGTGCTATCTCGGATCATCTTCCGTCGTCTTTCACCTAAAGTAAATGAGTTCGTGGGAAGTTACCAAACCGGTTTCATCGACGGCCGGTCGACAACGGACCAGATCTTCACCGTACGGCAAATCCTCCAGAAATGCCGTGAATACCAGGTCCCAACGCACCACCTGTTCATCGACCGATAGGTGGCATACGACAGTATCGACCGCACAGAGCTATGAAAAATCATGGATGAGAACAGCTTTTCCGGGAAGCTTACCTAATAAGAGCAACGATGGACGGTGTGCAGATCAACGTAAGGATTTTGGGCGAACTATCCAGTTCATTTGAATCTCGACGGAGACTTCGACAAGGTGATGGTTTTTCCTGCCTACAATTCAACATCGCCCTGAAAGGTGTTATGCGACGACCCGGGCTCAACAGCCGGGGTACGATCTTCACGAAATCCGGCCAATTTGTCTGTTTTGTGGATAACATGGATATTATTGCTAGAACATTTGGAACGGTGGCTGAACTGTACACTAGGGTGTCCCAAAATAGAAAAATTGTCAAAAAGTTAACTTGCTCATCCTTAGAATGATAGATTACCCAAGTAACCACAAGCACTTATATCATTACTCTAATTCAACCGTATGTTGGTATAGCTAATGCGAGATAACTTTCATTCAACATGATTCAAGTAATGAAGCATTTAATCTACATTATGAATACCATGAAGCATTAAGAGTTTTTGACAGTTCACTCTAGCTCTTTAGGGCCTTTGTATAATGCTTCATTGCATTATCATGTTAAAAGCTTCATAGCATATAGTAATGCAAGAATTCGTTTGCTTTATATATACCACAAATAAAGTTTGCTTCGTTTTGTGGATGTAAACAATACGAAGTGCGAAAAATGTAATAAATCATTTTAGAGAGTAACCGCTCAAAAAATGGAGATACATAAAAAAAATGTTCAGGGATGCCTAAAGTACGGGGCAAACAGGTGTTGTATTACCTGCAATTGATTTGATGATGATTTTTGATTTATGTCTTGAAACTGTGTAAAAATAGCTCGTTCAACAAATAGATATGACCATTGAATAATATGTCGGAGTCTAATCTCCCATCATATATCATATAATTGAAAATGTTGCCTTACCAAATAAACATTTGAAAAGGTATATGATGTACCTGCTAGGAAAATAATGCATCGATATGGTTACACATTTTTGAAAATAAACGCATTCAAGCACTCAGGGAACAAAAATGGTTCAGCAAAACTTTATAGTGCTGTAGAAAACACAACTCCGCAAGGTATGGGCTGAGTATTCGTTGCCTTATATTGTACATTTTGCCCGCTGGAAATGCATGGCAATCGTAGCACACAGCGTTAGCACGTCTGGGTTTCTTTGTAATCAATCATCAGCTATCTGGGTTCGATTTCTGATATATTTATTTATTGCAAGATAAAGAGAACTTTTACAGTCAACTGAATGCTGTCGTGGACAAGATTCCAAAAGATGATATCAAGATCCCCATGGGCAACTTCAACGCGAAGGTTGGTTCAGATAACTCGGATTACACAGCGTAACAAAAAATAACTTTTTGTCTGTCTTAAGAGCAAACTTATGTGTCTCCGAAGGATTTTGGGCCGCTGAATCCGAATCCGGGCTCAGATTTGCTCCAACACGTCACATTTTTGAGCTATACCTCAATTTATAGGGCAAAATATGCGATTTTGGGCTTTTTTGACTGCAAGCCATTAAGCTTGGAAATAATTTTTTAAGCAATCAAAAGGTTAATTGGTCAATTAACATCTAAACTAACGACTCATGTAAAATATTTCGTTTTACCAAATTGAATATGATAGTTTTAAGCGATTTATGTTAGGTACGATATTTCCCATACAAGTCACCCTCCAAAAGTTGCATGCAAGTTTTCATACTAACATAAAATGCTTAAATCTATCAAATTTGATTAGGTAAAACGAAATATTTTGCATGAGTCGTTAATTTAGATGTCAATTAACCAATTAACCTTTTGATTGCTAAAAAAAAAATATTTCCAAGCTTAATGGCTTGCAGTCAAAAAAGCCCAAAATCGCATATTTTGCCCTATAAATTGAGGTATAGCTCAAAATTGTGACGTGTTAGAACAAATCTGAGCCCGGATTCGGATTCAGCGACCCAAAAACCTTCGGAGACACATAAGTTTGCTCTTGAGACAAAAAAATGTTACGCTGTGTTATGAGCAAAAAGGGGGGGGGGGGGGGGTTATGGCCCCGGGCCCCCACATTTTAGGGCCCCCCCACAAAAACCTTTTTGCTTGCTAAGCATTACCAAAAACAAAAAAAGCTTATTTACTTATGGCATTTGTACCTCCGAGGGGCCTCCACATACGCTCTGGCCCCGGGCCCCCACAATCCTTAATCCGGGCCTGACCACACCAATAACGTTCCCAGCCTACGATGCTTCGGGATTAGCTGATCGAAAAGCATCGAAAGGGATGAAAGACAGGTTTGGCTGGAACGCAACTGCTCAACGGCCAACGCTCAACGCCGGCGAAAAGGAGCAGCCACCAATGCTGATCAGCATCGAGTCTGTTCGTGTCCTATTCGTACGAAAGGTTGGTTTGATAAAGCGAGGTAGGGTGAAAACGTATTCGTTGTTGAAAGCGAATCGCATTATTTCGCGAATGATTTCACCAAATAGCAAGCTTGCCTATAAGACAAAACAACTTTATATCGCATACCATAAAATACACTATAAAGTGAAATTAATGCTCTATATACAGCTTCATGGTTACTTGGGTACTGAATGTTTAATTTTGCTATCATAACTAATTTTGTAATTGGTGAGATATTGTATCGAACTTGCTTTTGACAAAATTTCCTTTGCTAACCGAAAAAATCCGCATTTATCCGTTGCTAACCGTCGTTAGCCGCGTTTAACTGCTGCTCAGTTAGCAGCAATTAGTGACGGTTAGGAACGGATAAAATCGGATTTTCCGGTTAGAAAAGGATATGTTATTCCCCTTGAACAGAAGTTCTTCCGTTAGATGGAGCATACTTTAAAAAGTTTTCTGTCAAGTATCATGGTGTTTGAAACATATTAGTAAGAAAACTGTTTAAAATATATAATGTACTAACGAAAATAGATAATGTACTAACGGAAAATCGTCTGATCAATTTAGACCCGGAGATCAATTTGACCATGGAGTGAAAACTTCAAAATTTAATAAATCCACCTCATACATATTTTAGATTTCGGTAACTGTAATATTTCGGAATCGGACAAAAATATTGTATCTACGTGAAAAACATTTTAATTTTTTGGGTTTAGACCGTCATATGATATTGTGTATTCAGTTCAAAGTTGGATTATCCCGACTGCTTGTGAAACTGTTCAGAACAGTCGTCGAATATCGAGGGGATTCTCGATGTATTCTACAGAAACCAATTAATCAGCTTATTTGTTCAAGCACATCATTATTTCAAACGTATCGGTCTTCAGAATAACAAACATTAGCAATTATCCTGGAAATAATATAACCTGCATTTATTAAACCTCACTTTAGAACACTTAAAACATTTATTGCGGAAACATATTTTCAGTGATAAACATTGCATCTGACCCCCCGACTTCCGCGTCAAAAAGCTGGTGGCTTGGCTACCGGCAACAGCTAATCAGGGCGACCGGATAACTGTTCTTGTTCCACCAATTGAATGTTTTTGAAAACGCGTTTGCGCGCGAAATCTTTCTCGCTCATTTCTGCTATCAAATCCGTCACCGACTGTTTCACCGACCGTTTGAAATGGCGAACGATCGTGAACAGTTTGGAACTGGACGGTCAATAGTATCGACCACAGAGAGCTCTGGAAAATCATGGACGAGAATTGCCTCTTCGGGAAGCTAGCTAGCTTGATCATATCGACGACGAACGTTGTAAGAAACTGCATAGGGTTTCGGGCGACCAGTTTGGTTCATTCAAATCTCGCCGGGGACTATGACAAGGTGATGCATTCTCATGTCTGCTGTTCAACATCGGCCTGGAATATGTTATGCGACCAGCCGGGCTTAACAGCCAAGACACGATTTTCACGAAATCCGGCCAACATGTCTGTTTTGAGGATGACGTAGATATTATTGCTAAAACATTTGGCACGGCGGCAGAATGGTATAGCAGCCTGAAACGTGAAACAGCAAAGGTCGGACGTTGAAAACGAAGTACATGCTGGCAAGCGAAACCTTGAACGTCAGGGCAAGCATAGGCAGCAGTGTTACGATAGCCGGGGACACTCTCGGGGTCCTCATTAACAAGACCTTATTTATGACAGAAGAATGAACCACAAGCTTGCTGCACTCGACGGCGAACCTATTATCTGGAGGGTTGCAAATGCTGGAAGGATATGATGTGCAGGACATGTTGTGAGAACAACCCTGCAAAGCTGGTGTTCGCTATAGATCCGGAACAATAATACCTGAAGGACAGCGTGAAAGGCAGGCAGACCAGGTTGCCGAACGATCTGTCAAATATGCGGCCCAACCGAAGATACAGTACTCCAGTCACGAACCGAGTGTTGTGACGAAGAATTGTTGATGCAATTTTATTGTAATTGTAATGTAACACCTAATAAATGAAATGAACTTGGAACGGAGAAGGAGAAGAACGCAAGAAACACGGACGATCTAGCAGAAGCTCAGCACATACCACAATGGATTCCAGGCGCGAGCCAACAAGCCAACAAGTCAATGCGAATCTGACGGACGGACGCCACCTTCGATGCCACCTGAATGACGAGGAGAATGTAGAAACGGATGATCAGGGCTACATGGGGTCTGGGACCATTTGGGCAGGAGCACCTATTTTGGGCACTTGCTGCTATAACTCAGTCAATTTCAAACCGATTGACTTGAATTTTTGCACATGGCTAGATACTGTGCGTATCTGATCATGTCTCAAAAATCAAATCAATCGGTTCAAAATTGACTGAGTTATAGCAGCAAGTGCCCAAAATAGGTGCTCCTGCCCAAATAGTCCCTGACCCTAGTACATGACTACGTTCGTTGGTAAATCAGAGGACAGAAATTGATCGAACTCCCACGCTGAGGGAAGTTAAGGATGCTGTTCCCCAGCTCAAAACCAACAAAAGAGCTGGTAGTATCTCATCTCAGCGGTACTCATCAAGATGATCTCAGAAAAGCTGGGCACATGCCTGCACCGGATGATAGTTAGGATCTATGAAACTAAACAGCTACCTAAAGAGGTGTAAGGAACGGGTTATCTGCCCCACCTACAAGAAAGGAAACCATTTGGAATGTGAGCGCCTACAAAGTGAATTTCCAAATCAGCTTCCGACGTCTGTTACCTATAATTAATGAGTTTGTGGGAAGCTATCGAGCTGGCTTCTTCAATGGCCGTTTGACAACGGGCCAGATCTTCACCGATAACAGCTGTAGTTAATCAATCAGACTGTGAGATTTACGTCATCATTCAAATAGACAAAGCTTAATTTCGTTTCCAAATTGACGATGTCTATATTTTCACCAAATACTATAAAACTAACAATGTGTTCATCTTCTTCACAAAATATTTCAGTCATAAATTCTTCTCTCAAAATATAGTTAAAATCCTATGTTCACAATTGTACATATTCACTGGTCCCATTTTATCACTTAAAAGCTTTAGAACAATGCCCTCGATCATTAAGTACACATTCAAATTTTGTCCTCGTGCTCAATATCCGTACAGCTGCGTCGCGGCAGCTGCAGCGGCAGCCGCCGCCGAGTACATGGGCATCAGCATGGCCGCCGGCACCGGGGCCAACCCATACGTGTAGCGCTCCTGTGGCATATGCGTTTTGGTGTGCTTCTTCAGATGATCCCGCCGGCCAAATTTCTTGCCACAGGTTTGACAAGCGTACGGCCGAATTCCGGTGTGGATCCGCTTGTGCCGGGTCAGTTCCTCGTTCCGGGTGAAGGTCTTCCCGCATCCGGGATCGTCACACTTGAAAGGGCGTTCTCCTGTGGGATTGTGGAAGAGAATGAGAGAAGTGTCAGAATTAGTTCTACACGTTTAAAAGTAAAAAAAATGGTTTTATAGCTGCTGTAATGACCAAAATATGGATCATCATTTAGTATTGTATTGTCTATCCGGTTGGAATCAAGACCGACATTCAATCAAAAATTGCCATTTTCTTGATTCACAAGTGTCGCAACTATTTCGCATCTAGTGCGCTGTGTTGCTGACAACAACGGAAAGGATGCGCACTACTTTTGACATGATTAAAAAAACGTCGCGAGTTGGGTCACGTCGCGATTCGATTGTGCGAAGTCCGGTTTGGTGGCGGCCCGACAATATGGACATCTGACAGGCTTTGTTTGGAGTCAACGCGTTATCAGAATAACTTACCGGTATGAATCCGGATGTGTCCTTTCAGTTGACCGTTGTTGGAGAAGGCAACATCACAGTGGGGGCACTTGAACTTCTTCGGTCGTTGCTTCCGACTGCTGAGCAGTTTGGCTTTGGCGTCTTCACTTAGCACTCGGAAGTATTCCTGCTCCATTTGCTCGTAGGTTAGCGGGTCGATGGGTAATCCGGAGAAGTTGAGCCCTGGTGGGAGCAACTCAACACCAAGTTTTTGTTGATTGTAATAGTAATAATAGGAAGCCAAATCCGAAGGATGTCCGAAGAAAGCTGCCCCGATATCTATTTCGGGTGTTTCCGGTAGCGGGAACTTCATCGGGCTGAACGCTGGAGACTTGGGTTCAGAACAAGGCGCGCTATCCATACTCAAGCGCGAACTCAACCTCACTTCATAAGGTTCACTTTTGATCGTTTCTTCACTGCCACAATCACTTGATTTACTCGGACTTGATCCGAGTTTATTCACGACACCATCCCACGGTCGAAACAACCGCGAGTAGGTTTGCGGAGGCGCAATCGCTTTAACAGACATGATGTTCAAAAAAAAAAAACCCTCGCGAAGAACAACCGAAACGTCAATCGCTACAAAAAAAAAACTAATCTCACAATCACACAAGGTTGTTCACACTTGGCACTCCCGCAGCAAACTGAACATCCCAGACGCAAAATCAACAAATTTAACACAAAACCAAACAATACCAAACGTTACTGGAAGAAAATTCAGACTCAGACAAAATAGGGGATGAAGGGACGACCGCAAAGACGATGACGACGTCGACAACATCATCCCTTCATATACCGGTTGATAGGAGGGAGGAAGATTTTTTGTCACTTTCTTGTAGAGGCCTACCCATCCACCGACCGACTGCGTCTAATTGAAACATGCAATGCGCCTAACCAAAGGGCACGCGGCGCGGCGGCGGAGAGGAGGGAAATCAATGTTTTCGGAAAAAATCGACCGAGGGAGAATATTAGGCACAGCGATGTGGAAAGATGGAAATGCGAGATGGTAGATGCATCAGAGAAGGCACAAAAGGGAAAATTGCCTCCTCCCATTTTTTGGGATTCTTGCTTTGCGGTGCTGTTCTCCCTCGGTAAGGATATGCATAGGGCACACGTGTCGAAGGGATGCGAATGCGGGTATAGAAATGGCGATGTGGTGAATATGAGGGAAATGATTTTGGTGAAGCGAAATAGTTGTGAAGTAGTCACTTTTGAAAATGTATACAAAATAAACATAATTTTCCGTATTGATACAGTGATCATATTTAAACAAATACTGTTTTTTTTCGAGAGCAATCATAATGTTTGTTTCAAAATTTTAAGGGGGTTCGTGTGGCTGGTGTCACCCACCAAGCACTTAGTCGCATGGTGCTGAGATGCACATGTTCGATTTCTGCTACAGCTGTCATTAAAAATGTTCAGATGTACTACTGGGCGTTGTCTAGCGTCGTTCTTCCTTACAAGATTTTGTCACCTCCAAAAACATGGCCATACGTAGCACCTTTTTCCAACACAGCCTCCCATATCGTTACACCTGGAGATCTCCAAAGCAGACGGAATCACTAATCGACCACATTGTAATTGATGGACGCCACTTCTCCGACATTATTGACGTCAGGACCTATCGTGGCGCCAACATCGACTCCGATCACTACCTGCTGATGGTAAAACTGCGCTTAAAACTTTCCGTCACCAACAATGTACGTTACAATCTAGAGCGACTGAAGCAACGGGATATCGTCTCAGCATACACGCAGAATGTCGAGGCAGACGAGGGTGAGCTCGATGTGACCCCTTTAGAGGACTGCTGGAGTACAGTAAAATGAGCCATCAACGACGCATCTGAGAGCTCGTGGAAAGGAGTCGACAAAATGAATTATTCGACGAGGAGTGTAGAATGATTTTGGAGGAGAAGAACGCAGCACGGGCGGTAATGCCGCAGCCAGTAACCCGGCAGAACGTGGAACGTTACAAATAGAAGCGGAAACAGCTGAGCCGCCTCCCTCGGGGAAAAACTACCACCTGGAAGAAGCGGAGTGCGAAGAAATGAAACTTCTGTGCCGTTCCCACGAAACACGGAAGTTCTACCAAAAGCTTAACGCCTCCCGCAAAGGCTTCGAATCGCGAGCCGAAATGTGCAGGGATAAAGACGGGAGCATCTTGACTGACATACGTGAGATGATCGAAAGGTGGAAGCAGCACTACGACGAATACCTGAATGGTAAAGGTCCCATTAGACATGACAAATATTTGGCCAAACAAGCCCAACAAATGACCAACACAACGTAAATCATGGCAACCTCGGATGAATGTCGGGCTACAATGGCAAATATTTGTCATTATAACAAACAGTCTAATGGCCCCTTAAGACCTGCCGCTGAGGAGCGATTGGCAAGATCATCGAGCTTGCTCTGCATATCAGAGCGCCGTTGAGCTATGAGATCAACGTCATGAGCCAATTCGAAGTCATTTAGGTGCTCCATGGTAATGCGTTGCCACAGCAATCCACGATTTGGTTCACGGTCGTGCGATTGACCAACCAAGTTCTCGTCGATTACGATGAGGATCGGTGGCGGTGATAATATACATCCTTTCCTTGCCTCACTCCTGCAGTGCACAATGCACAATGGTCCTCTGTTTTCGTTAATTTTAGGCATTTGGTGTCTTCAGAGAAGTTGTTTGAATTTGTTTGCTGCATCTTTTCCAAAAATTTTTGATTAGGGTGGTCCGCGTCTTAACTCAAATCTGGAATAGAACTTTTAAATTTCAAGTCATACGCGATCGAGTTCTTCATCAAAGTTGTAGGCAATGCTATTTTGAGCAACTTTGCCGAATACGCCGTTTATTTAGCTTTTAATTTGAACATAGTAGGTCAATTTTAAGTTTTGACTTAGGGTGAGCCACCCAAAAACGGTTTTTTCGCAATAACTTTTTTATTTGATTTTTTTCGAAGATGTGAGCTTCGAAGCATTTGAAGAGCAAGTAATGACGCATATTTGTTCTGAACATTGCACGTTGCTAGGTCTTGTCATTCAAATGTTATGGGTAATTTTGACTTAAAATCAACGATGTCTTCTAATGCTTATATCTCTAGGAGCTGGTAAAATAAAAAAAGTTCTTTAAGCGGCATTTGGAAGGTCACGTATAAAGCCAAATTTGGAGCAAATATTACAAGAACGTTATTTTTTAAATTGGAATAAATCGACTCCAAAAATCCCCTTAAAAATTGGAAAAACTACTTATAACTCATACAATTTCAAAGATAGAGTCAAACTGTCTTCGGCAAAAATGTAGGTTTTTACCATGCCTACAAGTTTTCCATACACGATTTTCTTGCAAAACGTGAAACAAAAGCTTGAAATTGATAATTTGATTCTTAGGGGTACATGCTATGTTTTTCTAGGAAATCAGAACGACTATATTCTTTAAAAACAAATAATCAATTTAAAGCTTTTGTTTCACGTTTTACAAAAAAGTCGTGTATGGGAAACTTTTAGGTATGGTGAAAACCCACATTTTTTCGAAGACAGTTTGACTCTATCTTTGAAATTGTATGAGTTATAAGTAGTTTTTCCAATTTTTAAGGGGATTTTTGGAGTCGATTTATTCCAATTTAAAAAATAACGTTCTTGTAATATTTGCTCCACATTTGGCTTTATATGTGACCTTCCAAATGCCGCCTAATGAACTTTTTTTATTTTACCAGCTCCATGAGATATAAGCGTTTGAAGACATCGTTGTTTTTAAGTAAAAATTGCCCATCACATTTAAATGACAAGACCTAGCAACATGCAATGTTCAGAACAAATATGCATCATTACTTGCTCTTCAAATGCTTCGAAGCTCACATCTTCGAAAAAAATCAAATAAAAAAGTTATTGCGAAAAAAACCGTTTTTGGGGGCTCACCCTAAGTGAAAACTTAAAATTGACCTACTATGTTCAAATTAAGAGCTAAATAAACGGCGTATTCAGCAAAGTTGCTCGAAATAGCATTGCTTACAACTTTTCTGAAGAACTCGATCGCGTATGACTTAAAATTAAAAAAATCTTTTCCAGATTTCAGTTAGGACGAGGACCACCCTAATCAAAAATTTTTGGAAAAGATGCAGCAAACAAATGCAAACAACTTCTCTGAAGACATCAAACGCCTAAAATTAACGAAAACAGAGATACGGAATTTTTTCCTGCTAAAACGTGGATTCGGACCATTGTGCAATGGGTCCAGAGCCGTGTTTACGAAGACAAAAATGTTTGTGCCTAAACCATAAGTTTTAGATACATGGTGTCTTTGGGAAACTTTCTTCTTATTTTTCGACCTTTTTTTCTCATTATTGTGAAATTAGGGTGGTCCCTCTAGTTTCGCTGATCCAAACATCTGCTTTTTAATAGTTTTATGTACGTTCACAAAATGTTTTACAAAGTTGTAAAAGAACTTATTTGGAGCAAGTTTGCCGAAGAAACCATTATTCTATCTCTTATGGTTCCTAACTTATAATTATTTAAAAGATTCATGTTAGGGTGATCCATGAATTTCAGTTTTCCTGAAATAACTTTTAATTCGTTCGTTTCTCGTAAATACTTTGTTCCGAGCACTTTCAGAAATATCAACGACGCATATTTTTTCCAAAGAGCTCAAAGTTCTAACTCTCATAGTTAAAAAGATATTGGCATTTTTCTTCGAAAAATCACTTTTTTTCAAAATGTCATATCTCAAAAAGGAGCAAATGGATTTTCAATCTACCGGTTGCATTGGAAAGATCGTACTCTGTTCTATTTATGGTGAAAAAACTGTAGGTACCTTTTTTTGTTTAAAGCTTTTTATTAAATTTTGAAAATACGATTTTTTTCATGGAAAAGCAGTTGTAACTTTGAAAATCGATGAGATACAAACTTGGCGTCTTCGACAAAATTGTGAGTTTTTGGCTGCTATAAAAGTGCCCAGAACAAAGTATTGCGAAAAAATCAACACATAAAATTATATTGAGTAAAAACATATTTTTATATGGAAAGCGGAACAATTTCAGCAAACTCGACTAGTCTTTGTTAGATAGATCGAATAAACCATGTCGAAAATATTTAAATTTGCTTATAATCCATAATTCGTCAATGAACTCAACTTAAAATGTGATTTTGAGCTGATTTCCATCAATTTAATTTCAATTTCATCACTTCAATGTATGGATAGTGAAAATGTCAATCACTAGTATATGTTTAGGTTAACGTAAAAGCCTATCAAAGTTACATGATTTACAATATCTTATCAACATTGTGCCTAAATGGTGATGACAGTATAAATAAACATTGGTTCTACAATGAAATGGATGACCATTTACCAAGCTACTTTGATCTATCTAACAAAGACGAGTTGAATTTGCTTGAAATGTGTCATTTTTCATATGAAAATCTGTTTTTACTCAACATAATTTTATGTGTTGATTTTTTCGCAATACTTTGTTCTGGGCACTTTTATAGCAGCCAAAAACTCACAATTTTGTCGAAGACGCCAAGTTTGTATCTCATCGATTTTCAAAGTTACAACTGCTTTTCCATGAAAAAAATCGTATTTTCAAAATTCAATAAAAAGCTTTAAACAAAAAAGGTACCTACAGTTTTTTCACCATAAATAGAACAGAGTACGATCTTTCCAATGCAACCGGGAGATTGAAAATCCATTTGCTCCTTTTTGATATATGATATTTTGAAAAAAAAGTGATTTTTTGAAGAAAAATGCCAATATCTTTTTAACTATGAGAGTTAGAACTTTGAGCTCTTTGAAAAAAATATGCGTCGTTGATAGTTCTAAAAGTGCTCGGAACAAAGTATTTACGAGAAACGAACGAATTAAAAGTTATTTCAGGAGAATTGAAATTCATGGATCACCCTAACATGAATCTGTTAAAAAATTATAAGTTAGGAACCATAAGAGATAGAATGATGGTTTCTTGGGCAAACTTGCTCTAAATAAGTTCTTTTACAACTTTGTAAAACATTTTGTGAACGTACATAAAACTATTAAAAAGCAGATGTTTGGATCAGCGAAACTAGAGGGACCACCCTAATTTCACAATAATGAGAAAAAAGGTCGAAAAATAAGAAGAAAGTTTCTCAAAGACTCCATGTATCTAAAACTTATGGTTTAGGCACAAACATTTTTGTCTTCGTAAATACGGCTCTGGACCCATTGTGCAGTGGTGGAAAGCATCATGTCACAGGGGTGAATCTTCGTCACGAAAAGCACTGCCCGTTTGATAGCTCAACACTAGCGAACCTGGTAGTGGAAGTCAAGCTTTAGCCTGCAGCGAGCATAGGGAGGCGGCGTAGCACGCTTTGATGATTTTTTATTTTCCCATGGAAATTCATTCCAATCTAGTTTTCCAAGTGACAATTTCACGACTTCCACCTCGAAACTTCACATTTGTTCGAAGATACACATCTGTTCTGTGATCATGTGCTTGACGTGTTTTTTGGTTCGCATCAAACACAATCTTTGCTCACGCGCTCGCGAAACAAAAAAAAAAAGAACGGTTCACGATTTCCCGGATCGACGAACCAACACAAAACAAATGTCGAACGAGCAGAATCGCAGTTGGTTTGCCAGAAGGATCACAATGAACACTTGGTTTGTTGCCATTTTTTGTACACTTAAAGTTGGGTGTTTTTTTATTACACTGGTCAGGTACCATTCCAATAAATGATATCGACGAAAAAGTTTACCAACATTTGATTTCATTACAGAAATATCGGCCGCGAACTTCTAAAATAAAAAAGCATCGTGCTTGCAAAAGATGCGATGCACTTGTTGGCGTTCGTGTCGTACAATCGTGAGCCACAGACGTACGAACACCATCGCACAGCAAAGGTTTTCGATGCGATGGCATTTTTTTGTAGCGCATAAGCACACGTTCGCGATCAATTTCCACCACTGCGACTCCAGCAACGACCCGGATGGGAACCGACAAAACACCGTTGTGCAGTACTCCGCACGAAAATGCACTGTACTGTGCTTCAATGAGGCCGCCCGATGATTTTGTCAGGGAGACCCTTGCGCCTGAGGACTTCTCACGTGTTTCCGTGATTGAGACGGTCGTAATCAATGAACACCAGGTAGAGAGACTCTTGGAATTCATTGTTTTGCTCCAGAATGATACGGCACGGAATCCTGCTTGCTGCCGTCGGAGAGTTGCGTGAATTTGTTCGATAGCTCCGTGATATATGTAATTGCAAAACATGTTCTTTACTGCTAAATCAACAAATACCACATCAATACCAAACTTTGCTCAAACACCTCCAATTATCATTGTTATGTTCTGATACCATTTTGATGAACAACATAATAGCAACAATTTTAGGTATTAGAGCACGGGTTTGCATGGTATTTACAAAGTATTCTCTTCAGCTCGGGCAAAACTTCTGGAGCGAACTTTAAGAAATTTCTATGGAGATTACACTTGTTAGTGCTACGTTCTGAAAGGGATGTAGAATTTAAAAATAACAATAATGATAAACCATTTTACCACCTCCGCTAAACCATTTTTAATACTTCCACGTTGTACACAGACCCTCACGGTGTCTGTGACAAAAAACATTATCGCAGAAAAAACGAAAGCTAAGGGTCTCCCTTATCATTTGATGCTAAGAGGAAAATGTTGTATCGGGGGGTTATTTTTTTTTGATTACTAGAACAAATTTCTGAGAAATACCAATTTTTTTTGGAAATTTCTACCCAAAATTTGTATGGGAAAATGACCCCCGATAGAACATTTCGCGCATAGCACCATATAAAAGATTAGACCCTTAGCTTTCATTTGCTGAGTGACTTGAAGATACTGATCTTTATCTAATAATATTCTTCTACCATAGACACCGTGCTCTATTTTAGCTCTTCGTGGCTGCATGAATGTAAAACTGTCGAAGAAATTTCCAGTGGTCCTGGCTACACCACTGGCCCATCACCCGAAATGCTTTGGATTTATTCATGCAGAAACCAAAAAAAAAAAATAGCCTGGTTGAAATGCTTGGGGGCACCATCGTTACCTTCCCTTGTATGATGTCGATCCATGGTTAATTTTTGTGTTTTGATGTGTTTTTCAGGGCACTATTGAAGTTAACCCATATTCTTATTTTTCAGTTCTCTGTACGCATTCAAGATATTTTTGGGGGTGAAAACATAAGTTGCTCTTAGTTGTAAGGATTTTCTCATGGTGTTCTTTATAGGTTTCCCCAACAGGAGAAGGAAGGATTTGAAGGAATTGAGAAGAATTCCAGAAGAATTTCAGAAGACACTCCTGGAGGTATCTTGAAAGGAAATCATAGAGAAATTCCTAAAGAAATCCCGTGAGGAGTTCCTGGAGCAATTCTAGATGGAACTTTTGGAAACATCTTGAACAAACTTCTGGAAGAATCTCAAAAGGAATGGAGGGATGCCGGAAAAGGTTTCTGGAGAAGTCCTGAGAAAAAAAACAGGTAAATCCTAATAGGAAGTCCTCGAGGAATCCCAAAAGCAACTCCTGGAGGAGTTTTGAAAGAATGCCGGAGGGGTTTCCTGCAGAGATCTCGGAATGAATATCTGAGTGAATTCCTGAAGGAAACCAAGAAGGAACTCTTGCAAGAATCACGGAAGGAACTTCTTTAGGAAACCCAGAAAGAAATTCTGATTGAATCTAAAAAACCCGATTTAATCCACCTATGGTGAACAGAACCCTTCTTACACTTATTAAAAATATTGTTGTATTATGCGTATTAAGCAAATTTATTTTGTGCGATTGGCCAAAAGTTCTAGAAAATATTGTGGATTTGACATCTAGTGAAATGGTTCCCAAAATAGCTTAGACCATGGACTTACCAGTAATGCCAGATACCTCCAAGAATCTTATATGGAATGTTAAAAAAATAGCTTTCATATTCTGGAATATTGTATCTTTTGTTAACTGCCAAATAATCTTGAATCGATTAACAAATGGATAAAAAAAATCAGCAAGATGCACTTTGTCTAATATCTCTTAATCAGTCGAATAAATTAACTCCGAAGTACTTGGTATTCATGGTTATGGTGTTGAAAGGACAAAAATGATACATCTACTAAGTTAATCAGTTTTGGCATTAACTAGTTATTTTGGCTGTACAGTTCTTGCATTTTTCCCACAATATATAAATTTAAAGCTTTCATTTAACATATTGTTAGTTTTCATAAAATTCCTGTGTATTTGTAATTTGTTAATTATAATTTTGTTGAAAACAATAACCTGCTAGAATACACTTTGTATGAGATCAGCATTATTTATTGAAAAATAATTTCCCATAGACTGGTCAAAAACAAATGCAAGATAACAAGTGAATATAATAAAAAAAATAATTTATTGAAATACTCTACGTAAGATATCTCATTAATCAAATGTCGAATCGAAATAAAATTTCAGGGCCTTATACAAGCATATTGTAGCTTTCATTTGGTGCTTAGAGAACCCAAATCGGTTGACAGACGGCTGAGATATTTATTATGGTACCCTTGGTCAAAAATCTCAAAAAGTTAACCTGTATTACTCCCAAGTACTCTTTGAAAGATATCTCGGTAACCAAATGTCCAATCCTAATGAAAATGTATAGGGTTCTACTAGAATGTTGTAGCTTTTATTTGGTGCCAGGATATCCGAAATCGGTTGACAGACGGCTAAGATATTTATTATGATACTTTTGGTCAAAAATCTCAAAAGGTTTAGTTGTATAAATTCGAAGTACTCTTCGAAAGATATCTCTGTAACCAAATGTCCAATCGAAATAAAATTTCTGGGCGATCTACTAGGATGCTGTAGCTTTCATTTGGTGCCAAGAGAACCCAAATCGATTGACAAACGGTCGAAATATTTATTATGATACACTTGGTCAAAAATCTTAAAAAGTTTAGAAGTATGACTCATAAGTACTCTTCGAGAGATATCTCGATAACCAAACGTCCAATCGAAAAAAAATTCAATAGCGTTCTACTAGGATGTAGTAGCTTTCATTTGCTTCCAAAAGAACTCAAATCGGTTGACAGACGGCTGAGAAACGTGCGTGACTTTTTTTTTTGTAACGCACATACACACACACACACATACACACATACACACATACACACACACACACATACAGACATTTGCTCAGTTCGTCGAGCTGAGTTCATTGGTATATGAGACTCGGCCCTCCGGGCCTCGGATCGAAAGTCGGTTTTTCGAGCGATATTTATACCCTTCTTATGGGTGTAAGAAGGGTAAAAATCCCGTTTAAAATCCTTGAAGAGATGTCCGAAGAAACTGATGGTGAAACAGAGGAGAAGAAAACCTTAAAAGAATTCCCAAAGGAAACCATGGATAAACTTTTAGAAAAACTTTAGAAAAAAAAAACCGGAGAAATCTCAGAAGGAACTTTTGGTGGAATCAAAAAAGGAACTCCGGAAGGAGTTCTTGGAGGGATCTTGAAGGAACCCCTGAAGGAATACTAAAAGGAGGAAATCTCAAATGGAATCCCAAAAGAAAATTCTTGGAGGAATCTCAGAAGGAACTGCTAGAGAAATAAAAAACCTGAATTAATCCACCTATGGTGAACAGAACCCTTCTTACACTTATTTAAATTATTGTTGTATTATGTATTCGTATGTATGATTGTGATTTTTGGTCATTCTAGAAAATATTGTAGATTCGACATTTTATCAAAAATCTCTCAATAGCGTAAATTTTATAAAACCTAAGTACTCCTCGAAAGATATCTCGGAAACAAAATGTCCCAACGGAATGAAATTCAATAGCATACTACTAGGATGCTGTACCTTTCATTTGCTGATTGGAGAATTCAAAACGATTGACACACGGCTGGTCAATTTGTTGTATTACTCCAAAGTACTCCTCGAAAGATATCTCGGTTACAACATGTCCAATCAGAATGAAATTCAATAGCGTTCTACTAGGATGTAGTAGCTTTCGTTTGGGGTCTTAAGAACCCAAATCGGTTGATAGACGGCTGAGAAATTTATGGTGATACACTTTGTCAAAAATATCTAAAATAATTAAGTTGTACTACTCCCTAGCACTCTTTGAAAGATATCTCGGTAACCGAACGTCCAATCAAAATAAAATTCAATAGCGTTCTACTAGGATGTAGTAGCTTTCATTTGCTTCCAAGAGAACTCAAATCGGTCAACAGACGGCTGAGAACCGTGAGTGACATTTTTTTGTAACATACATACACACACACGTATGTGTGTGTGTGTGTGTGTGTATGTATGTTACAAAAAAATGTCACTCACGCACGCACATACAGACATTTGCTCAATTCGTCGAGCTGAGTTGATTGGTATATGTGACTCGGCCCTGCGGGCCTCAGATTGAAAGTCGGTTTTCCAAGCGGTATTTATACCCTTCTTATGGGTGTAAGAAGGGTAAAAAGGTGGAATTCTCAAAAATGGGAATCCCAAAAGAAACCCCTTGAGGAGTTCCAGCATGAACTACCAAAAGAATTTTAGAAGAAACTCCTGCAGAGTCCCTCAAATGTCATGGTGAATTTTACTCAAATGAAACTAAATTGATATTCTGAACAGATTTATTAGTGAGCAAACTATTATCTTCGAAAGAGTTCCTAGGCTAATATGGTATTGAACTGTATTGGGAGCATCAACTTCCTGTTCTTCGGCATTAGGCAAAACGATGGGTGGTTTATTGAGACATTAGCTTTGGTGATAATCTCCTCTGGTTGCACGTATGGTCTTGATCGGCGAGCTGAACCTGGCAGTCGGCAATGTATTTTTTTTTCTTTCTATAATAACGAGATTTTTAGCCCTAGACTAATTCATCTAGGGAGCCATGTCGAAGGAAGATCTCACATTTTGCGAGTTTTTCGGGAGTGTGATTCGATCCCAGGTAGGGGAACATAGCCCAAAATGCCAAGATGGGGTAAAATGGCCCAACTCATTAAATCATTCCTGTATGGGACTTGATCTTTACTATAAGTGTATGGTGTCAAGATATGTTTGCATTAAACATTCTTCTCGAAGCTAAGCCAGCAAACTCACGGAAAATCTTTTGATTGCCGAATGAAAATTGGCAACTTCTGGTTTTTCGTGCTTGCAATTAAGGTTTTCGGGTGATTTTATTACCAGCCATGTTGTTCCAAGGAGATTGAGGCACACATGGAGATGCATGGTTGTTGATGTCTACGCTATTCCGGTTGGGGGTCATTCAAATATGAAGACCATCGTTTAACAGGATGTGAGTGATACTCCATGCATTGAGTAAACGAAAAAAGCGGGTAGGAGGGGGGAAGGGAGTCGGAAATGCCCAAAAAATGTTGGACGTAATTTTTGAATGTTTTCATGAAGTGGCATCTTACCCCATGGCAGATGGCCTTTTTGCACCACTTCAGTTTTACGCACAAATTTTTCAAATTGCTGAAAACCAATGAAAATGCAATAGTTTAGTGAATATTTTTGCTTAAGTATTGAACAAATATTGTCTTGTTGCTGTTACCACTTTGGAAGTCTAACAAATTTGGCTATTTTCCATTGAAAACGATGAAAGTTTGAAAAATGGCATCTTACCCCACTTGACCCTACTCGGTGGATAGTCACTACCGTGGGACACAAAAAGACATTTTACTCCTGTACACTTCTTCAGTTCCATTTTGGCCCCATATCAACTGTGCAAAATTTCAGCTCGATCGAAGAAACTATATTTTAGCGCCAGCCGATTTAAATTTTCATACGATTTACTATGGGGAAAATCACTTTTTCAAAGAAAAATCGCCACAGGTTGCCCCTTAACCCCTAAAAAAATATCGATGTATGATTTCTGTTGTAAATTTTAAGAGGAACAAACCCTCTGAAGGCCGCAAAGCGATCTAAGGCATGTGGAAAAAGTTATTGATCGAAAACCGAATGGCATGCCAAGGCTGTTTAACATGTAAGGAATAACAATAAATAATAAAATCTCGTTATTTCATCGATCGGGTAAGGCCTCATAACCTTTTCCACGAATGTCGCATCGCTTTGCGTTCTTCGGAGGTCTGATTCCTCGTGAAGTTATCTACAGAAATCATTCAACGATTTATTTTTAGGGATTAATGGGTGACCTCAAGCGATATTTCTTTGAAGAAGTAAATATTCCCCATAGTAAATCGTATGAAAATCTAAGAATGGCGGGCGCTAAAATATAGTTTCTTCGATCGATCTGAAATTTTGCACAGTTGATATGGGACCAAAATGGAACTCAAAAAGTATAAGTTTTTTCCATTTTTTATATTTTCCGATATTTATTTATTTATTTATTTATTTATTTATGGTTTACATTCATCTGACACAACACAGGTCTTAATGAATAACTATAAAACTAAAACACTTATAAAATATTTTACCGTGTACACAAATTACATAAAAATACTAACGCCTTTGAGACAATAAATTAAAACGAAAACTATCACTGGACATATTAAAATCAAAAAGGTCGAAAACTAGATTGAAAGATGAGCACATATATCTTATCGGATCATGTTCACCGTACTGCCCATTGCGCGCGCCTAGTTAGAGAAAACCACGTTGTCTGAGTCTTCTTTCAGGGGCATACATATTGATTTGCTCTAAGATTAAAGGCGAGTCGATTTCTCCCTTCAACATTTTAGCGACAAAGACAGCTTGAGCGTTGAATCGCCTCTGCTCCAAAGTTTTGAGCTCTAAAAGTCGGCAGCTATCTTCGTAAGGCGGCAAGTTTACAGGATCAAGCCACGGAAGATTTCGTAGAGCATATTTAACAATTTTTTTCTGTACCTTTTCAATACGTTTTATCCAAGTAGTATGATAAGGACACCAAACTACATTCCCGAATTCTAGAACTGAACGTACAAGTGAGTAATAGAGTGAACGCAAACATATAGGGTCTCGAAAATCTTTAGATATTTTGAATATGAATCCTAACTGTTTGTTAGCTTTGGTGATTATGTCTGTGTAGTGTGTCCGAAACGTAAGCCCACTATCTAAAGTGACACCTAATGGCTACTTTCCACCTGATAAGTACTGTGTAAAAGGATAGGACAAGTAATGCTCACGTAAAACTTTTGCAATCAAAATGGATCACTAAAATAACTAAAACGACCGCTATGAAATGAACAGATAGTGCCACCGTAGCCTTGTGTGTTTGACGTAACTCGACTGCTGTCACTGTGTTACCGTCCATATATGGTGGCGCTTTTGTTTTGATGCGGTGAGTAGCGGAAAAGTTGGCTTCAATGATCCATTACTTAAGCGTTCGCAGTTGATAAGTAATTCGCAGCCAGAAAGCTATTTGCCAACAGATGGCACTGTCATGCGATGCTGTCAGTCATGTTGTTGTTTTTCCGTACGGAATAATATGTCGATGTATTATTCCGTGAGTAAAAGGGACATTTCTCTTTCTTTGTGTTTCTTCTTTCGCGCCTGCGCGTTCACAGTGTGCATTAGTATTTAGCCGTGTCGCTCTAAAATGTGTACTCCGTCGTCCCTCAGCATGGCTGCATCTGAACACGAAATTGAATTTCTTGAGGTTGAATAATTTGCCGTTACGTAGTTTAAAAATTTATAAAGACACCCCAAAACTGAATTGTTTATAAATAGTTCGAGTGTTGAAAAAAAGTAAATAGCATTTGAGTTTAGCTGATAAGGAGACAATGATTCTAAAAACTGTTGCATCATAATCATTTCATTTCGTTTGTTGAATGTTCTATGGTGCACTAGAACCTGGGAAGTAAAGACTGTATTCGATGAAATTTGGACACAGAAAATAATGTATAGCTTTTGATTGCGTTCACAAAATCAAATATTTTTTTGACCAGGAATAATATATAATGTGTAGCTAATACCATAACAATGGCAACAAATTCCGTTTGATATTGGCGCAGATATTGTTAATATCATAAAATAAGATTTTAGCAATTTTATTAATCCATTTTAAAAATTGTGTAGGTTATAATTTTGATGTAACTCGTCAAGACGTCTGAAAATTTGACTTGAAGTTCTTAACAGAGTATCAATAAACTGATAGAAAAATCTCAAAATCGATTCAATATGTTTTTCTAGTATTCAAAACTCAAATCGCTTCAAGGCATATTTTAGGTACTTTTTAATCATTTTATTCCGTGTGTACTATTTTGTTTGTGCAACTGTCATGACTGTTCCGATTGAAACTGTAAAACCATTATAAAAACTGTTCTTAGCCAAATTGCTTGAAAACTTTTCAAGTTATAACTGTTTGAATGTCATGATACAAAAAAAAAACATTTTGCTTATTATGACTTTGTGCCACATATGCGGCTAAAACTTTATTACGGCTAGATCAAATTGAATGAAATTTTTACACAATATTTCTACATGTATGTATACTTTACATACAGAACAGTTTTGATTGAAATCGGTTCAGTATTTTTGGTTCTAAAGCTATAACGGTGAAGAAGTGATATTTTTAAAAACGTTCGTTTGCTCAAACTTCTCAAATGGCAAATTTCTTGTTTCAACGATATCTCCACCAATATTCAACCGATTTTGACGAAATTTGTATGGTATTAGCTTTACGTAATACACTATTCCTGGTAAAAAAATAGTCATTTTATTAGGAAATCTTTCAGAATTCCAGGAATTCGTTCCGAGATCCCTACGAGAATTGCTCTGAGATTCCCTGAGAATTTCTTCTTGGGATTCCTCCAGAATTTCCTTCCTAGATCTCTCTAGAAATTAATTCAGGATTGCTCCAGGAGTTCTTTCTGGGATACCAAAGGGAGTTCCCTTAGAGATTCTTCCAGCAATTTGTTTAGGATTTGTTCAGAACTTCCAGGAGTTCTCTCTAGGATTACTCCTGTAACTCCATACGAGATTCCTTCAGAGATTCCTTCAGGAATTCTCTAGAAATTCCTTCCAAGATTCCTCCAGAAGATTCCTATGAAATTATTCTAGAAGTTCTTACAGGGATTCCTTCACGATTTTTTTAGGATTTCTCCAGAACCTTTTGGAATGTCTTCAGATTTTTATCTGGGAAGAAACCATTGAAAGAATCTCTGAAATCGCTCGTGTAGATATTCCCTACAAAACTGCTGGAGATATTCCTTAAGAAGCTGTTGGAGGAATTTTATAGGGAACTCAAGAGCAAGTCTTGGAGTACTTCCATAAAGAATAAAAAAAACTTCTGGAGTATTTCCATGAGCAAAGTTTAAGAAACTTCCAGAATGAATTCCAGAATATGTAATCTGCAAGGAATCCCAGTAGAAGTTCTTGGAGGAGTCCCGGAAGGATATCCTGGATGAATTATAGGACAAATCTTAGAAGGAACTCCTGGAAGAACCTTGACTTATTTTCCAGGAGTCTGGAAGTTCTGAAGAAATTCCGGAAAGAACTTTTGAAAAATTCCCGGAAGATACCCCCGGTAAAATTTCTGGAGAGGTCCCTGATGCCACCTTTGGTGTAATCTTAGAAGAAAATCCTTGAGAAATACCAGAAGAAACTATTAGAGGAACCCATAAATTTACTCCTAGAGGAAATCTAGAAGGAGTTCCTGGAGGAATTCCGGAAGAAGATAGAGAAATTACAAAAAGAATTCTTTGAGGATTCACATAAGAAACGTCCAGAGAAAACCTCTGTAGAGTTTTTCTCAAAAAGTTGTATCTTAGAAAGAACTCCTGGACGAATCTAAGAATTAATTCCTGTGGAAATCCTAGAAGGAACTCTTGAAATGATCCCTAATGGAATTCCTGCGAGAATCTCCGAATAAATATCTGAGTGAACCCCGAATAAAAAATACTTAAGAAATCCCGGATGAAATTATTGTAGAAAAGTTCGAAAAACTCCTGGTAGAATCTTAGAAAACACCTCTGCAGAAAACCTTGAAGGAACTCCTAGGAGATCCCAAAATAAAAAACAAAACAAATAAATAAATCCTGAATTAGAAGGAACTCACGGAGGGATTTTTTGTAGAACTTCTAATGAAAATCTCAGAGACATTTTATGAGAATCCCGTGCGAACTTCTGGTGGATTTTTCGGTGGAACATCTGGAAGAATTTCAAGAGGACTTTCTGCGAAACCCCAAAGAAAAATCTTCGTACGGAATGCCAAAAGATTCATCACAAAGAATCTTTCGTGGTTCTTCATTAAATTCCCCGTGAAGCTTTGTCCTACCTCGTATTTCGTCTCAAACTCCACAAGGTAACCGTCAGAGTCCCAGCAGAATTCCTCCCACCGTAGTCTGAACTCCAATACTGCAGAATTTATAATTAGTATCCAACCATAGTTCTCGCTGTAATACCATTAAAAGTTCCCTTAGAATCCCAGCGCAATGTCTCTCACAATCTGGATTTTCCCCATACGCGCGCAAAAATTAAATTTTAATTTCAATCACACTTCCTGAGGAAACGAACGAAAGTTCTCGAAGTCCAAATCGTAAACAACAAGGCCACGAAACGCCACATGAACAACGAACAATCTAGCAACCGCCGTATGCAGTGCCCTATTCTTTACATCCTTCTTACAGCATCGTTTCGTAAAAATGCTGTCGGTTAAACAAATGTCAAAACTACTTACGGAAAAAGGGGGAATTTTACTTGAGCGCTTAACTTGGGAACTGGAAACTTACCATAAGTCTCGAACATCCTCCATTCGTTGAAGTGTTTGTCCGCCTATGCTGTAGTTGAAGATCAGTGGTTTTAGCTTTCGATGAAAAGAGACTACGTAACATTTCCCGACACTTAATGTTAGAAAGTTTCGTACGCACCATGCTTGGAAATTGCTCAGTCGGTTTTGCAGTTCCACACAATCGAAGAGGGTTTTGGTGACCATGAAGATTTTCACGTCATCGGCGTAAAAAACGCGGCATCCAGGAGGCAGGAGTGTTGCAATTTCATTGACGAAAATGATAAACAGCAAAGGGCCAAGGTTGCTGCCTTGAGGAACTCCGGAGAGGTTACGAAATAATGCTGAATGTTCTGGTCCCATCCTCACACAAAGAGATCGCCCTGTGAGGTATGACCTAAACCAGCGGACAAACGATGATGACATTCCAATTTTCTCCAGTCTTCCGAGTAATATCCCGTGATCAACTCGGTCGAATGCTGCCTTCAGGTCGGTGTACACAGTATCTACTTGGAATCCAGAATCCATATTTTGTAGACAGGTTGAAACGAAGCTTACCAGGTTAGTCGAAACTGATCTTTTGGGAAAGAAACCATGTTGATCCGTAGAAGTATAGTTTCTGCAACTGGATAAAAGGGCCTCATTGATAATGATTTCCAACACCTTGGAAGTTGAGCACAATGAAGTAATGCCGCGGTAGTTCTCGATGTTAGATTTGTCGCCTTTCTTGAATACCGGAAACATTTCGGAGAGCTTCCATGCTTGAGGGAATTTCCGTTGTTGTAACGAAGCATTGAATAGTAACAAAAGCGGATAGATGAGCACGGTCGAACACTTTTTTAAAATGCAAGATGGAATCTGATCAGGACCCGTAGAGTAAGACAGTTTTAGCTTCTCAATGGCAGACTTAACTTGATCAGCAGTTATTCGAAACATGCTAAAATCTATCACATCGCTTGGTGTCTCGTTCAGTGCTTCTAGGATCTGTGGTGCTGAAGCTGATTCGTTGTTGAATGCACATTTAAAATGGACGGCAAATAAATTGCACTTGACCTGCAACGTGGTAGCAGTTTCATCTTTCAAGTACATTTCCACAGGTAAACCGTTTTCTTTTCTCTTGTTGTTTACGAAAGCCCAAAACTGTTTCGGGTTTAGACGAAGATTCTCTTGCGTACGTAACACATATCGTTTGTAGAGAAAACGATTATATAGTCGATACCTATTACTGGCATGGACGAACAATCGCTTCTGAAAAGGGCATCGTAATCTGGAATAGTTCCGCAAAGCTTTCGATCTCAAACGCTTCAATTTACGCAATCGGAGATGGGACCACACAGGTTTGGGAGGCGCTCGATAGGCAGGAACATGTTGGGCAATCACTCTCGTCACTTCGCTGGTAAAGTAATCTACTAAGTCGTCCACGTCGGCTGTACTTTCTAGAAAATTCCAGTCGATGCTACCAAGCGCTTTGTAACCGTTTGGTTACAAATTGTAGATTTTTGTTTTGATATATGTTGTATGTGTCGGACCCTTCACGTTTCTTGTGTAAAAACAGCAGATATACCACAGAAGTGAAAGGGTCAAGTACCGCTGTAAATGTGTTGTCTTGCTACCATCGATCAAATATGGAATAGAAATTGTACTTCGAGTGAAATAGCATGTAGATGATGACCGATAGAATGACGGATGGTGGGAATAATTGAACAGAACGGCCATTGCCCAAAACTGGCTAATAATTTAACAGGCGTCCGTGTGCATAGACGTGTGATTTTCACAGTGCAGTGGTTTTACTGAGTGAACGACCCCCCCCCCCCTCTTTTCTAGCAGGAGCTAGGGTTTAATTTGTGGGGATAATACCGTTCAGGTAATCTGAATACCCTGCACTATAACAGGAAACTATATTTACAACGTCCCGTCCTTTAGGACCTCTTTTGTTGGACCTTTTTAATAGGTCTCCGTCCTGCACACGGCTCGGCCCGTGGAACCGGGAACGGTTCCCGCGCCTAACCGTCAAGGAACATCAGTCCTCATAGGAGGACGTACAGCTCGGGCCGAAGGCCCTAAACGCCAAGGAGCTTTCCCCTCTCGACTTCCCAAGGTGGCCATGCCACGGTCGGTCGATTGCGCCCACGAGGGAAGACGCCAGTGATCCCCCCCCCCCCCCCAGCAACGCCCGCTGGTCCCGTCGGCCGAGTACCGGCCCCGCTAGCCTCGTCATCCGGCGAGATTTCCGGCCGCACAGCTGGATAGGAGTCGCTGTGTCGGCCAACGAACCCACCATCATCAAGCAGCAGCGGTATGTACCGGTACCACCGAATAGCATAGGACACACATAACAAATTTACACTATATTATTACACAGAACAACACGCACACGCCACAATTAGGATTTCAATAAAATTATGTAAGAAAAGTGAAGGATTTGTGTTGTAGTTTTTGTATCGCGAAAGTGCCCTTGATTACCCAGTAGCTAGCCGACCCTGGGATTGCCGGAGAGTCTCTTGCGTCTTGAGTCGGCCCGGCACTGATAGATTGACGATCCGTTTCAGCTTCATGCAATGCTTCATAACTAGCACGGCGAAAATCTAGTGTAGAAGAGTCCAGGATATCTTCGAAAATAGTAGGCGGTGTCAACTTCATAATCACTTGAAGGGCTGGATGCACGGAATCTAGGTCAATTAATGGTTCGGTGGCTTCTGAAACAGTACACACGTCCAGACCAGCATCGTTCGATAATACTAAATCCAAAAGTTTTCCGTGGCGATTAATTACATTATTGATCTGAGTCATACCATTCAAACTGAATCCATCCAACAGAATGGAGCTAGCTTCGGTAACGGTGGATTCTGCTGTGTGAACCCGTTGTGGTACGCTTATGCATGTATGATGATCCTATTCCCTTACCTGTCCTTTTCTCTGTCCCATCCTTTTTTCCTTCACTTCTCTCTCAGGTAAATGATAAATAGGCTCGTGTTCATGGCGCTGGCACAAATTGCCCAAATGAAGGAGAACGTGCCTCTGGAGTCGGCCTACTGATACCTGAATGTTCTCAAACTTCCTATTCTGTTTCGGCTCACGAAGTGTTTCGTAGCATAACCATAAACATAGATTACCGTAATACAGTGATAGACATTCGTTTAGCCGAGGCCAAAAAAATTTCAAAAAAGTGTCAGGAAACTTATACAAAAGATTTTATGATTTTTTTTATTCTTAAATCACTTAACCTAATTTACAGCTCTTTTGTCCACTAGGGCACTGCGTGAGCGATTCCAATCGGAAGCTGTACTTACACTTTGTACAGCGCCTAAATCTATTCTATTCCAAATCTTCTATATCGAACTGGTTGCGGTTGCGCTGCTTTCACTTTCAACCCTATCATGGTAGAATGATGAGCACGAGAATGTTGATGTGTGGCTCTTGGTTGTTCCTGTTTCCAGTCCGATTGGAGGTCCATTATTATGAGTTGTCGTTCGCCGATGTCCAACTATCCGGGTTCGTTTGAGTCATGGGCTCAGAAGAGGGTCAGTGTCAGCTGCTCTCAGGAGGAAAGAGCAACTGACGAAAGTGCCGGGGCTGGGATCGAACCCATGACCATCTGCTTATGAGGCAAACGTGTGACCAATCGCGCCACGGGCCCCGGCAAAGATTTTATGATAAAACTTTTTTATCGTGGTGATAGCATATCTAGGACTGTTTTATAAAAATGTGATCCATCACACTTACATATACACTGAAACAAAAACGAGGGTAAAACCCCTTCAAATGTCATTTTTGCCTAGACATTCGTTTAGCCGAATTGTACAATTTTTGGAATTCCATATAAAAAACTAACAAATTTCGAAAAATATCCAACATAATCATTTTGTATGGTGACCTGCATTTTTTTTCTCCCCTGTTGGGGAAATTAAGCCACTGCGTCCAATAGGCTGAACTTTTGTGGCATGTCCCGTTTTGATATTCGCATCTAGCCAGCTAATTACCATGTGTCAAGTAATCAGCTACTGCCACGACGTGTCGTCTCCCAGTCAGGTGCAATGGAATTCACGTTCCGTATTACAGAAACGACAGATATCACTCTGAATATGGCCCATATTTTTCAAGTGATACCTGCTCGGGCAGTGTCCAGTTACTAGGCCAGTGTATGTACATAGAGCTCTCTTGTTGAGCTCTAAGAGCTTTTTGGTTTTATAAGCATTTGGTGTTATAAATCGGCAAAAGGTTATTGCAACCATAACAAATTGCAAATGCCCCATCGAAAATCAAAAAGCGCTCCATAAAGAATGAACATATGTTCCATGAAAATGTGCAATGTCACCCGTAAATAATTGAAAACGTTCCATACTTAATAAAAAATGTACCGGTAAAACATAAAATTTTCTCATTAAAAGTGAAATTTTGCACCAATAAATAATACTGAAATGCTCCATAATAAAATACAAATGCTCCATAAAAAAAATAAAATTGTACCCATAGAAAATTGAATATTGCTCCATAGAAAAATGAAATTGCACCATAAAAAATTGAAATTGCACCATAGAAAATAGACAAATGCTCCATAAGAATTATCAAACTGCACCACATAAAATTCAATTTGCTCCATAAAAAATTGAAAAATCTCCATAACTTTAAACATTTGCACCACTAAAGCAGTGCAATGTAAAGTAATTCAGCCCTGTCGAATTAACTTATGAGAATATGCTATTTATGGACGATTTTCAATTTTTCATGGAGCAATTCGTGTTTTCTATGGTGCAGTTAGATAATACTCATGGAGAATTCATCCGTTTTTTATGGTGCAATTTCAATTTTTTATGGTGCAATTTAATTTTTCTATGGAGCATTATTCAATTTTCTATGGGTACAATTTTATTTTTTTATGGAGCATTTGCGTTTTTCTAAGGAGCATTCGTATTTTATTATGGAGCATTTCAGTATTATTTATTAATGCAAAATTTTACTTTTAATGAGAAAATTTTATGTTTTACCGGAATATTTTTTATAAAGTATGGAACGTTTTCAATTATTTATGGGTAACATTGCACTTTTTCATGGAACATATGTTCATTCTTTATGGAGCGCTTTTTGATTTTCTATGGAGCGTTTCTATTTGTTTATGGGTGCAATAAATAGGCTGCCGTTATAAATCGTTTTGACTGATTGCAATTTTTGACGTCCATCCAATTGGACGTGGTGATACCCTCTGCTCAGCCCAGCGTTTCAGGTCCATTTTAATTGTACAGTTTGATATACCACAGAATGGTTCTGGGCCAGCAAACTGTAAATTGGAACCACTTTTAGCAAGCTCGTCTGCCATTTCATTTCCTTCAATGCCACAGTGACCTGGAACCCAGTATAAGTTTACTGAATTCCCTTGGCACAGTCTGCGCAGTGAAAGAATGCATTCCCAGACAAGCTTTGAAGTATATTTGTAAGCGCACAATGCTTTTAGTGCAGCTTGACTATCTGAGAAAATACAAATATTTGCATGTCTGTATTTTCTCTCAAGGCAAATATTTGCGCATTTCAAAACAGCAAGAATCTCTGATTGAAACACCGTAGGATAGTGTCCCATCGCCACTGAAATTTGTATTCCAGGGCCGTAGATTCCTGCTCCCGTTTTTATTCCAACTTTTGGGCCATCTGTATAGAATTTGATTGACCCTTGACGAACAGTGGGACCTCCGACTTCCCAATCTGCACGAGTGTGCAACTTGTAAGGAACATCATGGTTCTCCACAGGTTTCATCCAGTCTTTTATCATTTTCGTTACTGGCCTATTTTGAAAGTATTGTGAAATGCTCAGGTGACTTACAAGATCACCTGGCATAAACTTTTCAACTCGTTCAAATCTCAGCAATTCCTTTTCTGCTTCTAAATGCACGTACTCGTGCAAAGGTAGCAGATTGAGAATCGCATCTAAAGCTTTTGATGGTGTGCTTCGCATCGCTCCTGTAACACCAATGGACGCAAGACGTTGAATTTTCGCAAGCTTCGATTGTGTGGTAGCCTCTTTTGTTTTTGGCCACCAGACAAACGAAGCATACGTCACTTTTGGGCGGATTATGGCAGTATAAATCCACATTACCATTTTTGGATTCAAGCCCCACTTCCTGCCAATAGTTTTTTAGCATAACCAGAACGCACTTGTTACCTTACCGATCACGGACTCAATTTGAGCATTCCAGTTCAGTTTAGCATCCAGTATCAAACCTAAGCATTTGACTCGATCACTAGGATGAATTTGTATCCCCCAAGCCGAAAAGCTTTTAGGTTGATCTTCCTAGTGAAAGGGACAATTATGACTTTTGACGGGTTGATGCTAAGGCCCTCCTTAATACACCATGAATGTGTATAGTTTAGAGCCCTTTGCATTCTCTCCGAAACAGTTTCGTCATACTTTCCTCTCACTATTATGACTATATCGTCTGCAAAGCCTACAACTTCGAAACCTTTTTCCTTCAAGCTTCTTAGAAGATCGTCTACAACCAAGGACCACATTAGTGGTGAGAGGACTCCTCCTTGAGGGCAACCTTTCGTGACCCTTACTGTTATAGAAGAACTTCCCAGCTCAGAGGTGATTTCTCTTTTTGCAAGCACAGTATAAATCCAATGTATGATACATTGGTCGAAGTTTTTGTTCTCCATGGCACGCTTCATAGATGAATAGCAGGCATTATCAAATGCTCCTTCTACGTCTAAAAAGGCGCATAGAGCTATTTCTTTTGCTGAAAACGTTTTTTCCACCTTTGTTACTAGCGAATGAAGTGCCGTAACCGTTGACTTACCAGATTGATAAGCAAACTGGAAGTCAGATAGGGGATGCTCTTTTATGTAAGAAGAATTGATAAAATCCTTCAAAACCTTTTCCATAGTCTTCAACAAAACTGAAGAAAGACTAATGACTAATTGGCCTGTATGCTTTGGGATGCGTCTTGTCTCGCTTCCCCTTTTTTGGTATAAAGATAACTTTTACAAGTCTCCATTTTGATGGAACGTAATTCAATCTTAAACTAGCCTTGAACATCTCAATTAGTAGTGGAACCAACACCGCTTCTCCATTTTGAATCAGTGCTAGAAATATTCCATCAACTCCTGCAGATTTAAAAGGCTGAAATGATCTAATTGCATTTTCCACTCTGGCCTTCGTGAAGATTTCATCAGCTAAATCTGAGGCGGTGTTTATTGTACTAGTTGACTCCGAAGAGTTTATACTAGGACATCCTTCACCTTCCAGAGATATAGTATCATTGGAGTCCACACTTAGAACCGAACCTGGAAAATGGGTTTCCATCATTAAATCCAAAGTTTCACGAGGAGTTTTGGTAAAAGCTCCATCGTCGTTGTTGTAATCAGTCAGGGCTTTCCTGTACTGAGTCCAATCTCCCGTTTGTTTCGCTCTATTGAACATTTTACGAGAAAATTTTCTAAGGCGATCTAGTTTTAAGTTCCACCATGGCACGTCTCTAGTAGAAGACGATTGTATGGTGGGACAACTTCTGTTAAAGGAATTGATGATACTTTCATTTACCCTTTGAGAAAATGATTCTAACTTTTGGGTTGAATCAATAGTTTCTCCCATTGTAAATGAATGCGTATTCAACAATTCTACATATTGATCCCATTTTGTCCTCCTGGGATTTTTAAATGCGGTTCTAGAATAATCTCCACCACTCCAATTGAAGATTATGTGTTTATGATCAGATAGAGAAATCTCATCTGACACGTGCCAGTTTGTGATCTTGTCAAAGATTGCAGCATTGCACAGTGTTAGATCCAAGACCTCTTGTCTGATTACATTTGAGAAAGTAGGTTTATCACCATTATTGCAAATGTCTATATTGTTCGAAGACAGATACTCTAATAGTGACTCACCTCGACTGTTAATATCCGTACTACCCCAAACCGTGTGATGTGCATTGGCGTCACAGCCAATGATAAACGATTTGTTGTTTTCTTTACAGAATTGGACAAATGATGCGATCTCAGGAGGAGGTGCCTCAGGAACATCACCAGGAAAGTAAGCTGAAGCCACAGCGATCTCAGTTTTACCCCTAGTGGTTGGTACCTCTACCATGATCGCAACAATATCCTTTCTGATAAACTCTGTTATAGGATAGCATTTTAACGTTTTGCGTACTAAGACAGCGGTTATGGGTGAATCTTGTTGCTCATCATAAAATAGTTTACTATTTTGTGTCAGAACTCCAAGAATCTTTCGTTTATTGGACCATGGCTCTTGAATAAGCGCCACTTCCATTCCTTCTTTTTTAAACCTTCGACTCAACACAGCGGAAGCACCTTTTGCGTGATGAAGGACCTGTACGAACTTAATTCCTGTCATAAAAAAAATCATTTACCCACTTTTATTAAGCCTCGGAATTGAGACGTAAGAAAAGTGGCCGATTATCCCGGAGACAAATAAGGTCCACTGCGTCATTGCTCCGTTTAACACAGTAAGGGCAACATACTGTGGAGGGTGCCCTGGTACTCCACAGGCTCCGTTCACGGTTAAGTTTTTATAAGACCCCCCTAACCATTCATTCCTAGGCACGGTACGCTTAACACCATGAATTAGGGGTCGCTTGTTTGGTGGACTTTAACCACCGGATTAGGCAATCCGTAGTGATATTCTTAGCCAGTTGAGGGAACTGTACCGCCACTACACGGCTATCTAGGCTGATCGGGAAAAGAAATTAATATTGATGATCAACTTCTTTAGAGTCCGTGACCTGCATTATAGATCAACTTGTAAATCATTAATTAGATCGTTTTTGGAAGTGTCGCCATATTAAATTTACATGCATCTCATATAAATATGTCATACTAATGTAAATGTTTCCAAATTAAGATTTGATGTAGTGTTTTTCATCGGAAGTGTTTCAAAAGAATCTAATGGAAGTTTCATGACGAGTGCAGGTTGAAAATTTACGAAAAACAAAGTTCTTGACAGAAAAAAATAACGCAAACGATCAAAACATCACGTATTTAAGTATTGTTTTGATGAAATATGATGGTTTTACTTGCATAAATCACAGCGTTCATCACTATTACGTCTTCTTATAGCTACCAATATCTTCTAGACTGTATTTTGGCTAAAATAACATACATTGGATGGCTCACATTTCGAGAAATTGCACCGAAAGTATTCAAATTTCTAGCATGAACTACTTGTTTCATAATTTAGACGTTCTTTTCAAATAAATTATATTAAAAATTAAAATGGTTCAATACTAAGACTCATTTATAATATATTTGTTCAGATTAAATAAAATAATCCAATTGTTTGACCATATCTTGTATTTTTGTATGAACATCTGCTTTCAAATAAACAGGGTATAAAAATTCTAAAACTTCTTGCAGTTCTTTCACTTAGCATTCTTCTAACTCATTTAGTAATGCCTGTATCAAACAGGTATACTCCACATGCATTAGGGCACGTCTTTATTTCAATGCAGAACTATTTATTTTAGCTTATATCAATCCTATTTTTAGTTTTAACCAACCAAAAACCTATATGCTTTATTTTTTTTATGACATTTTATGTAATCATTTGAACACTACTTTGAACAATAATTCTGTGCCATATTTTCACTGCTAGTCTAGCTTACGTGTGAGTGTTTACAGAAATCATTTTTCTTAAAAAAATTGTTTATCATCGCTTCTCCTTTTCGGGACATTTTTTTTTATAATATTTCTCCGAATTTCACAAATAAACAAACTTTCAAGGTCAATTATCTTGCAAATACGTCATAAACTAAATGCCTTGGGGTATATTCTCGAAATATACTCATGAAATTGCAAAAAAATCTATTGAAAACCATTTTTGCATTTACCTACCGGTAATGTATCACATTTTTATAAAACGGTACTAGATATACTATCACTACGATAAAAAAGTTTTATCGTAAAATCATTGTACGAGTTTCCTGACACTTTTTGTAAATTTTTTGGTCTCGGCTAAACGTATGTCTATCACTGTATATCGTTTAAATTGCACAAAGAGCTCAATATTTAAATCAATAACGGTCCAATCCTCGATCAGCCCATCATTATCCAACTCATCGATAGCTACAACCTGGCGCGCATTTCTCAGTTGAATTTTGAAAACGAAAATGTTCGGATCAAGGGCCCATATAGCTACAAGCTGTAATGGCGTGGGTTTCAGCATGACCATGCTGAGAATAACACTTTTGATTTCCAGTCGTTTCAGGATGGAAATTTCCTAGGGCACAGAGTATCTTCGAGCCTGTCACTCGACGTATAGGGATTAGCTAAAGAGTTCCTTCGGAGATTCCTCCAGGAGTTTAAAGTATTCGTATAGGTAGACGTTTCTACAGGGATTCCTCGTAGAATTCCTTCAGCGATTCCTCCAGGAGTTCCTTCAAAGATCTCTCCAGGAATTAGATCAGGGATCTCTCCAGGCTGTCTTTCAGAAATTCCTACAGGAGGATTAAAGGATACCTCCAGGAGAATTCAGGGATTCTCCAAAAGTTTCCTCAGGCATTTTTACAAAAGTTCATGCAGGAATTAGTCGAGGAGTTCCTTCTAATGGTCTACGAGAAGTTCCTTTAGGGATACCTCTTCCAGGATACGCTCCTGGATTTCATTCGGAGTTTCTTCTTAGAGGGGTGCCTCTAGGTGTGTAGCGGAGAAGGATGAACCACGAGCTCGCTGCATTTGACGGCGAACCCACCATCCAGAAGGTGGTCAAAGCCGAAAGGATACGGTGGGCAGGGCATGTTGCAAGAATGTCGGGCAACAACACTGCAAAGTTGGTATGTATTCCTGACTGATTCGGTTGGCACAAGAACGTGTGGAGAACGATGGGCGGACCTGGTAGAGCGCCGCAGCTGCAAAGTCAGTATTAAGGTGACAAACTAAACTGGTTGAACGAAATAAACGAAATGATGACTAAAGAAGTAATCGAAAACCAACTGAAAAACAGCAAATCTTATCCGTCAAACGCATGATTTGTGTCCACCATTTCCAATGAATAAACAGGAACCCACACGCGCTACAAATTATCATAATTGAATGAACCAAACGGGCCGATTACCATGACTACAAACCATCCGTGGCGGCAGCTGAAACACCCAAAAGAGTCCCGCGGTGCAGCTCGCTCTCGTCCGCCGGGGAAAAATCTCCTCAATGGCCCCGTTCAAACCTCAGCACTAGCCTTTCCACAAGCCCGCAAACCGCAATCGCTTAACCGATGGAAACCCTCATCTGCCTCTGCCGCCTTTCCGCCGAAACACCAGGGCTCGGGAAGCATAGAAGCAGTTGAAAAGCGGGATAATGCATTTATGTGATTCAATAAATTAGAACCCTACGCGCGATGAAAGGCCGCAGCAGCAGCAGTAGGAGCATCGAGAGTCGCATCCCTTCGGTCGTATGATAAATGATTAGTTTTATTCGATTAGTCCCCTCTCGCGCCGCCACTAGATTCGGGAATAATAGCCTAAAAGAGGGACATCGACCACACTTTATCGACGACTACAACTTCGGTACATCGGTCTCCTTGGTCACTAAGCAAACACATTTCTCGGCAGGCCGTCGTCGCGCCGCGCAAGCCCGAATAGCCTGTAATGTTGATATGCTTCTTCTCGCCATTTCGAAAAACGTGGCTCACTCGAATTTATCATTATTTATGGTTTTCTGTTTCAATTCAGCCAGACCACATCGACAACGCGGTTTAGGTACCGGAATCCCTCAAAAACGATCGACCCTCACTTCTTGGAAAACGCGCGCGCACGCTGGCTGCCGCTTTGTGTGATACGCGCAGCTTCCAACGGAGCAGCGCACCTTTCCAGTACCAGATGATGTCCTAAGACGAGAAAGAAAAGGCAGCCGCTTAATCCAAGGATCATTCCTCAGGTAGCGTCTGCCAGGGCAGCGGCCGGATTTGATCGACCCACGACGGCCGAGTGTCATTTCCCCTGAAAGGACCCACTTACACAAAAGAATGCCATCCTTGCCGTCCCACCTCTTCACTCAACGACTGTCGAGCACACAAAAATGCGTGCTAAAATTCTTGCTAAGAGGAAAATAAAGGATACCTTCAATAAAATAACGCAACGACACCAATTTATGATACAATTTTCGATAGTGGCTTTCTTTGAAAAAAAAAAAGAAAAATATGGCCCAGCAAAAAAAAACGCAAAAAGATTCATCGATCATTCGATTCCCATTCTGTCTGGAGCGTTGCCCCTGATGTGGCCTATCTGCTACAACAGCCGGGACTGCCACGGCGAGTGGACGAAGGGACCGCAATAATAGCTAGAGGAGGGAACCCGACACGGCTAGACAAAGCGGCGCATCATACCGCCACCGCCGCAGAAAATCCACTGTCAGAGAAGTGCCAATAAAATCATAATTCGTATCGTATATTATTGTCCGCTCCAGATCCCGAAGAGGTTCCAAGAAGTTAGAGGTGCTTTTTATACGAATGGCAGCAGCATTCGAAAAGTGATCGATCAAACAATTTTGGACATTTTTTTTTCTTCTGGCGAAAGTGAGTACGATTTTGGGGCAAGAATGCGTAATTAAGGGTCCGTATTGTTGCGGGGCTAATCCGTCACAATTACGCAGTTGGAACGTCTTCTTGGAGTGATTCACGGGCTTGATGCTGAGACACGTGTGCTACCTCGTCGAGCCTTTTTGTGCCTCAAGATGCCTGTCCAAGATGTGTGATGAATGAGGTTGTTGTTGCTATTGCTGCTGTAAGATGTTGAATATTGTTCAACAATTTTAAGCAACTGATCCGAAACTCCCGAAAAATTAAAATTACTCATGTTGTAGGAACGACAACCCTACAATAATACCAAATATAATAAATTAAGAATATGACCCACTCTGACGCAGAGTTGGCGATCGCATTTTACCGATAGCAGCGCTGCCCATAACTGCATATTTGTAACATTTGCAGTTTTTGTCAATATTGAGCTAATACCGGGGATCATCTCCAAATCATCATTACTTTCATTCACCCAAATGAACTTGACAAGTTTGTTCTACGAAATGTGAAAAAAAAAATACCAAGTCGTTTTGTCTCATTATTAAATATTCACGAATGTAACCGCATAACAGTCACACTGGGAATACACACTGGTCTCATAGCGTACCGCCAATCTTATTTTGGTCTAATTATTTTTTCAACTATTCGCCCAGCATAGAAAAAGAGCTGTAGAAGTTTTCATTTCATAAAGATTCATTTTGAATTTTTGGCAAATTTTTGAAATTTTGATCCTATTCCATACTAACGCAAATTGCAAACTTTGGGCTCCATTTTCTCCCATGCCTACTTTTGTCGAATGTGACTGTTATGCAGTTATGGGCAGAGCGCCACGGTTGACTCGCGGTCGAACTAATTTATTGCCGCAAACCGGCAGGTGACTATGATCGAAAAATAAAAGGATAAACAATGAAAATTTTGATCGAGCTGCAGACGTCACTTTCTTGGTGTTCCATGCTTGAATGCAATTTTAATGTGAAGGTAAGTAATGTTGAGTTAAACAAGTTACAAACCCACATCTCACCATAGGCCACCTGCAACGACTGGAACAGGAACTCTAGTCTTCGAACGCTCCGTTAGCCACGCTGAGTCGGCCGTAAGATGAGACCTCTAGCTGCATTATTCCAAAGATGACAACAATTGTATGTCTACTGCAACGTTCCCAACCACGCAAAGGTTGGCTATCGTGCGATGGAGACGACGACGATGAAAGCTGATGATTTATTTATATTTATTTGAAGTTAGGTTGAAATTAACTAGGAAAAATAAACTCATTCTTTACTCATCTCTCGTCTAGTTAAGTTCGCTTTTGTATTTTTTTTTTTAAACTTTACCCCGAAGTCCCAACTTATATGTAACATATTTGCGAATAGCGATAGGAACCTAGACATCGCTTACTAAAGCCCAGACATGACCCTGGGTAATCCACGGTTTTGGTGGGGACATTACAAAACGGAATAAGTAATTCCAGCCCATGTTACAGAAGATTGCGACATTTTTAAAGGGTATTACTACAACATCAAGTTGTGAGTGGGACCACATTTAAATGCGATAACTTTGGAGTAACCAGAACAATTCTGAGACAGCGCAAAAACCCAACTGAGCGCATCCCAACTGAGACATGCAACGGTCATACTTATAAATAAGATATGGCTGGAATATCAAAAACAGGTGATATCAACACTAGCACTTCGTGCATTGACCGATATCAAATTTACACACGAGAGCAAATGAAGTTTTATGCTCTTTTACATGAACATTGAACTGTGATACCTTTGCTTTGAATTGCAATAAGGTCTGAGCTACGTTCAACTACGACTCTCTAGAAATGATCAAAATCAAATAACGTCTACGGCGCAACAAAAAAAAAACCATAGCTACCTCGATTATATTTGTTCAAATTGTTCGATTTTCCGCCGTAAGTAGCGCTATCTTCGAACGAATCCATTCACCAATCGATAGCATGAGAAATCCAAGAGTGGATTATCTTGTATTTAAAAATCTTTGATAATACCCAAGAAAATACTCATTTCACACCAAATAAAACAAATGTTAACATTCACTAATTTAAATATTTCAATAAAATTTTCAAGTCATGTAGACGTTGTCACAAAAAAGCCACTTTGCATACGTAGAGTATGAATCATTTAGCTGTTTTGTTCAATAAAAAAATAACCGTGAACATACCGTCAAGGCACCATTCACCGTGGATCTAAGAGGATTCGGGGCAAATAAGGGCTGTTGACACCAGTCTTATAAACATTGTTGGTGCCGCTTTTAATTGCCTTCATTATAGCTTAAAATTAAAGCAATATCCGCAGAAGTAGAAATTTTTTCACAAAATTTGGTGATATAGTACAATTAGTAAAGGGTAGTAGGGTCGCCCAATTCCGTGGTAGGTCACCATTCACCGTGGTAGTAGGGACCCATTCACCGTGTATGAGAAATTTTATTCTACTTTGTTTAAAAATGATCAAAACAACCCAGCCAAGGGAATTTTCTTCGTTTAAATTCATTTCAAGTAATAACTTGCAAGATTTTATAAGAAAAACGAATGTTCAAATTTTCGATTTTTTCTAGATATATGGGACAATATGGGGCACGGTGAATGGAGACCATTGATTTTTAGGGTACCCATTTACCGTGCCTTTTTGTTTCAAATTAAAAGTACGAGTAATCGTACTTTCTTGTTAAACTTACTTCGGCAATGCAAAATACATACCTGATATGTGAATTTAATTGCTTCTTGGTGGAATGAAAACATTACTACATTTAGTTTATCGCTTAAATCACCTAAGCGCAGTTTTCGTTTTTTCACTATGAATGCAGTGAACGAGCAGAAACCCGCTTCATGTAAACACACTTTAGTGTCAAAATGATACGTTTAAATATTTTTAATTAGCGTTTTGACATGGTAACAATACATTAGTGTTGTATTGGTGAAATTGGAGGGAAATTGTCATATCATTCAATCATAATATGGAAATAATGAAAAAATATTCGAAGGCACACGGTGAATGGAGCCCCCACGGTGAATGGCGCCTTGACGGTATTGAAAGAAATTGCTGGGGTAAATCATCGAATAAAGAGTTTTTGACGAAACTACTGCATTATTTAGATGAACTGTTATAAAAAGCACTGGTAATTAACTGGGAGAATTCCTTTAACATTTAGTTGAATCTCTTCAAAGTATTCTTCTGATGAAATTCTACAGCACTAATATTTCAATTATGGATGCGATGTATGTGTGTATCTTTATTGGACTAAAAGTTTCTCAAAAAAAAAATACATTTTCACCACCATTTTGCCACCAAACTAGACTTGTGCGCCGACTATATTTTGCTCAACGGTAGCTTGCCAGGGCGATGATGAATAGTAGGCAGGAATGTCCATCGCCTTATTGGGGACTACGAAGGTGATGATTTTGTTTGCGGTTTTCTGTGAGAAAGTGAAGGAGGGAAGATTTTTTGCTTTTTTTTCACTCATACTCTCATAAGAAACCCCGTAGGAAGAAAGAGTGTTTCCCGGCTCATCAACCTTCGTAGTCCCCAATCGCAAACCCCGGCGAGATTCAAATGAAATGGATAGTTCACTCGATATCCTTACACAGTTTTGCACGCCGTCCATCGATGCTCTTCTCTTGTCTGGCAAGCTTCCCGGAAAAACTGTTCTTCGTCTCAGGCTGTGACCATAGTGGGTAAGGTGAGATGCGATCGGATGCGATAAGTTATGAGATGCGAAGAGGGATGTTTGATAGGCCATAGTGCATGAGGTTTTCAATGAGGGTGCGCATGTTGTTTTCACATCCTTTTTTGCCTATTTCGTGCGCATCAACGACTCGCGTAATTTGATCGATGAAGTCGCTTGTATGTTGAAGCGCTTCTTTGGATGTGGGTAGTAAAATGATCGTTTCATCTATAAGAGCGGAAAGATGCACCCGCTTTTTGTTTTGCGCGGGCCGTTTTTTGCTATAACTTATTCAGTTTTGATCCTGTTGCAATAGCAAAAACCGACCAAAATCTGGTGTAACTGTACCAGATTGAGATTATTGAATTAATTATTTGAGAAAAGAATGTATAACATGTAATTATATCCGCGTGAGCGATGTCTTTATGTATACACATATTTTTACTTTCCGAACTGGGCTATCTGAGTGTTGATTTCAATTTAAATCAATATGAGACTGTTATACTGATTTTTGGCATTAAAACATTACTTGATTTTGCTGACCTCGGCAAAAAGAAACAAAAATTCGGCAAGTATGTATTATTGGGTATAGGTTTTTTTTATTACAAAATTTTCGGCGATATCTACGAGAAAAGATGTCTTTAATAATATCACAATATTCATCATAAGGACTGTATCGTTAATTATGAATACACCTTTGAGGCCCTGTATTAAAAAGACTAAGTCTTATTTTGACAACTGCTGTGTGTTTATGTGTTGCTAGCGTTGCACGCAAAAACGACTATGCTCAAAAGTGTGTTCGGCCTGCACATTTTTAGTAAACATCCATGCCGCACATGACTGTGTTGGAAACACACATTTTTTTTTAAATTGCTCGTACGCTCACATGAGCATGTATTTTGCAATAATTTCGACATGGCAACCTCACTGGGTTTATAAACCACCTTCAAATACCGAAAAATATTGATATTTTGCAAAAATGTGAGCGTACGAGCAATTTTAAAAAATACGAGCAATTTCCAACACAGTCCCTGTGCGGCATGGGTGTTACTCAAAAATGAGAGTTTTAATTTTAGAGAGTGTAAACAAAACATAACCTTCATTGAAAGTTAAAGTTTTTCCTCAAGTGGAGCAACGCGAGTGTTGGAAAATTTCTTTTGCCGAGATGTCGGGCGAATGAAAAAATATCGACGAGGGACGAAATGTTCAACGCAACACGAATATTGCTCCGGATAATCAACAAGGAAAGCATGGGAACTGCAGCGCTGAGAAACTGAAGCTACATTGTGCCATTGGTTCGGTGGTTCTGTTGCACGAAGATTGCTGCCAAAACAATATGAGGATGAGATGTGCGGTGGAGTCCAACTGTAAATTTTGGTGAGATCAATCCAGTATTTCAATTAAATAGTTTCTGAATAAGAAATTACTACTACCCAAGCAACACAACAAGCTAATGAATGGCCATTGTTCGGCCGTACACGAAGTTTAGAATGGCGTCCTGGGCGTCCTGAAATTCAATAACAACTTACCCATAACAAACTTTCCTCTGGCCATCGTCTACGGCGCCCTGCACAAATTTTATTGCTAATGCAAATCTATCTCGTCCGCTAATACAAATCTATCTAGTCCGCGTCGGTGATCTTTCTGACCACTGGCAACCCAAATATGGGCCAAAAATTATGCATTAATCTGTGTTGAATTTTGCAATTATTCGACAAACTTGAATTAGGCGCTGTTATAAAATAACAACACTATTGCTTTCATGATTGATTTGCATGAGGCTCTGGTTTTGTTATAGATTAGTTAAATTTACTCATTTAATACTTCGTGCAGACTATGATTCGTTTTTGCTGTTTGTAATCGGCCAACATTATTAACGCCTAAATATGTTTCCTGGTACCAAAGAATAAAAATAATTATTATTCTTTGCTGAAACACTTATATTACAGTTATAATATCTCTTGAAAATTTGATTTCAAAAAATGTTTTTTGTGTTACTTGGGTAGAGATATCAATTGAGGTTTATCTTATTAAATTTTCCATTGTTTTGTATAATAATATATTACAATTTCCATATGTATATGACGGGGTTTACACACACACGGGGGGGGGGGGGGTAGCCTAAGGGAGTTAAATGAACTGATGCCCGGACTTAAGTTCGTGGAGTAGCCAGTCTTTTGTCATGAGTTAGCAACTTTATGTTGACTACCAAAGGAATTCAGGAATTTTAACTCACCCTGCTACAACAAACCATCAGGTAGATCATTCCCTCCCGGAATGACTCTGCAGCCATAGGTAATCCTTGCGCTGATGGTGGGTACACTTCAATCATCATCATCATCATCATCAAGTGGAGCAACGCGAGTGTTTACGGAGGAGAAGCGAAAATCGATTGTGAGGTACTGCTATGAAAAATGATTATCGCTAAGAAAATTAGCAAAAGTTGGAGGTGAGGGTTTTTCTGTCCAAAATGCTGTCGAACGATTTGGTATGCATAACACACTGATAGACTCACCCGGACGCGACAGAAAACCAGGTGCGTCCAAGTCAAATTTGGACAGAAAAATTTGCAAAATCTTCAAAAGAAAAAAGGAGGTATGTATTCATCATAGATTGCGCAAAAAAGTGTGGAACGACTATGGTATGGTTCAGCGCGCCAAGGAACGTAATTCCCTGAAGACTTACCCAAATGTCCAAAAAACAGTCAAATTCTGGCGGATTATGTGAAAACTCAGGCTCGGAAACTGTACGACGATGTTTTGAGCAAAAATTACATGTGCATAATCATGGATGATGAAACTTATGTCATATTGGACAACAAGGCACTTCCAGGGGCACAGTTTTCACTGTGAGGCATGGCACTGATGTTCCGAATTCGGAGAAATTGATTTTTTGCAAAAAAGTTGGGAAAATGTATTAGTTTGGCAAGCAATTTGTCAAAGTGGTATGAAATCGTCACCTTTTCTTCGCCGTCCCAAGTATGAACGTCGAAATATACCGGAAGGAATGCCTCCAGTCAGAAGTTCCAGAAACCAATTCTGACACACATCTGAAAGCACAAAGGTCCTACATTATTTTGGTCGGATTTGGCATCCTGCCACTATGCGCGTGACACCTTTGACTGGTATGAAGAAAACAATGTCCAATTTGTGGAAAAGGCAATGCCTTTCAAATTGCCCGCAAATTAGGCACATTAAAAAGTATTTGGCTTTGATGAAAGGGAAACTACGGCAAAAGGATAGAGGAGCAGTCAAATTCAAGATAAACTGGGCATCATCAAATTCAAGAAAAACTGGGCCAACCCAAGCAAAACCATCGACGGAACGGTTGCCCAAAACCTTATGAAGAACACCAAGAAGAAGGTGCGAGAGCTGGCAAGATCCACGAAAAATTAAATATAAAATGATACCATGGGCTTTTCTGATGGTCAATAAACAATGCAATTGAACTTAGGTTTCAAAACAAATAAAACATTTTCAGATACAGCAATTTTCAGGTGTACTCATAATTAACGACACAGTCCTTATATTAGGTAAAAGAGTTTCAATTGAAATTGATGTCACCCTCTTTTCGTTAAGGGATCTAGTTTTGCCTGACAAAGAAAAAAGCAGAACTTTTCAATCAGAATCCTTTTAGCAATTAAGTTGAATACCATAAAACCTTAAACCTTCTAACTTGCACATGAATAATATGCACTGAACTAACGACCATATCAAACATTGATCACTTGATTCAAATCTCAAACAGAGAAAATAAAATGTTTTCTTATACTATTTTATATGCAATGAAATATGTTATTTTACATGGTGATCGATAGACAGTATGATAAATTTTTATTACGTCTGGTCCATCAAAATGCATGTCATGTAAAAAAGCATTGAGTTATGTTTAAAAACAACAACATATTAACGCATTATATATTACCTACTAGCATTCCCAACACATTAAATCCGCATTGCTTTACATACACAACGAGCGCAATCATAAAATCCATACCCGACAAGCATTCTCTTGCGTTCTCTTGCGATCACATGCGTCGAAGCAGCTCCATCGCATCTCCGCACTCATCGCAACTCATCTACTATGTACGGTTCATGCGTTCTGCATATAGTTTCCACAGAGTGTGCTTCGACGCTAATCCGATCTCTTATCTCTTTGCATCGCACCTCAGCCACTATGTGCTCAACGTCATACCATCTTTGTTGTGAACGAGCATTCGTGTACCCCATGATCGGCTCGGCTCGTGTCTATCACAACGATGGATAGACGACGACGGCCGCCGCCGCCGACGACGACGACGACGACGATGACGAACATACAGCAGAACGCCATCATCTGCAAGCAGCAGCCAGATGCTGCCCGCGCGCGCTCTCCGCGGTGTTACTTTTAATATGTTGTGATTAATTGTAATGTTGTGTAATTTGTGTACATAGTCTGTAAATAAATGCGCATGTTTTTATTATCGTAATGTCCGGGTGTGAAGTGTTTTATTCGGCCACATAGTTACATTTCCCCGGATATGAAAATCTTGAAGTTGATGAACAGGTGGTACGTTAAAACCTGGTATTCGCATCATGTTTGAAGGATTTCCCGCACGGTGAAGATCTAGTCCGTTGTCGAGCGGCCGTCAACTTCCCACGAACTCATTCGTTATTGGTGATAACCGAAGAAAGATGATCTGAGATAGCACTTTGTAGGTGACATTCAACATTGTTATCGCTCTGAAGTTCTCACATTGCAAATGGTCACCTTTCTTGCTAATGGGGCAGATGACCCCTTCCTTCCACTCCTCCGGTAGCAGTTCGGTTTTCCAAACCCTGACTGTCAGTCGGTGCAGGCAGGTGACCAACTTTTCTTAGTCCACCTCAACCTTTACAACATCAAAAGTTTAAAAATCTGTAACTTCGTCAAATTTCATCCGATTTTGATGACAATTTTATGGCAACCCACAAATAAGTTGGATTTTGGGCATATGCAATGAAACCACAAAAGTTCGCCGTTGTTACGGAAAAACCAGGGGTACCCAAGGTATCGGAATAGAGAATTTTTGAGAAAAACACGTTGAAATTCGTAACAAAAATAATTAATTTTAAATCTTTATTCCAGCACATATGTTCATGTATGGTTCTGAGGCAGTTGGACTTGTTCCGGTCACGCAGCAGGCCGTAACCGGTTCCGGTAAGGACCCAAAGGGGACACTTTCGGTATTTCATAGAACCACATCGTTCGGCGCTTAAAATTCATAATTTTTCATCTGGATGTCAATAGGCATAGTGCCGATAGCCGACAACGGACTTGGCCACTTCCGGATGTTCCGCAACCGGTTCCGGTAGGGACCCTATGGGGACACTTTCGGAAATTTACGTAACCCTATCGTTCAACGGTTCGAAATTCATTATTTGTCCTCTAGAAGCCAATAGTCATAGCACCAATCTATATATCTATATCTATATCTATATCTATATTCTATATATAGGGTATGTGTTCCATCAGTAATCTCACGCTCCCATATTCATCCTATTCGAAAACAAGCGATTACGACATCGTTTGATTCCGTTCTTTTTGTTTTCATGGGTGCTCACTTCTAACAAAAAATACAAAAATAAGAAACAAAACAAACAGCGCCTCAATCCTTTGTTTTTCGTAGGATGAAAATGGGAGCCACATGCTTAATAAGGGAACCAATACCCTATCTATATATATAAAAATGAGTTAGAGGTTCCTTTGAGGCAACAAAACTCACGAACGGATGAACCGATCAGCAAGACTCTTGCACGGTTCGATTCGTATTTATGGTGGCTGTGTTTATAAGTGGAAAAAGTTACGAAAATCAATTTAGAAGTAGAGCAACTGTTAAATTACTGAAACTATTATGAGCGGGGAAGAAATTCAAAGCGATGGCAATAAAACCAATCTAGAGTGCGGTGCCTAAATGAGCCCACCGCAGTTGTCAAACAATCACAACCAAAAGGGCAGTACAACGTCTGCCGGGACAGCTAGTTATAATTATAATTATCAATAATGGCTCTGGTCACTTCCGGATATACCGGGACGGGTCCGGAACCCAGAGGGAACATTTTCTGAATTTCTTGGAACCACATCGTTCAGTCAAAATTCATGATTTTCCATCTGGATGTCAATAGGCATAGTGCCGCTAGCCGACAATGGATCTGGTCATCTCCGAATATTCTGGAACCGGTTCCGGTACGGACCTAAAGGGGTCACTTTCTGAATTTCTCGGAATGACGTTATTTGACGGTTAAAAACTCACGATTTTTATCCAGAAGCTAACGGTCATAGCGCCATTTATCAAAAATGGTTCTGATAACTTCCAAATGTTCCAGAACCGTATCCGGTAGGGACCCCATGGGGACTGTTGAGAACCACTGGAATGGATTAGTCTCTCATGCTCTCGCCGATCTGCGTGCTCGCCGATAGCATTTCGTTATGCCTCGGCCGATGCACAATCGCAGAGATTAATTAGATTAGAAGAATTGTAACCGCCGTTTTGTATATGCGTGTCGTCTTGTAAATGTAATTGTTATGTAAATAAAGTTATGTTTTAACGTGTTATTTCGCTACGCCTGGGAGTTTAAATAGACAGCTATGTCACCCGGCCACCCCGAACTCCAGGACGTAACAGTGGCGACGAGAAATCCGTGCGTGCAGTGAGGACCCGCGACACGTTAAGTTTTCCGCGGAGGAGAAGATGGGCGACGGCCAGATAATCGACATCGGGCGGAGTGAACAAGCACAGCGTCAGCATTCGGCTTCAATGGCTGGACAGGATCTGCACCAGCGTCAGGTGGATCAGTGGCAACACTCGCCGGTTTTCCGAAACCGAAATGCTCCATTCCCATCAGTGCCCGTGGAAATGCGTTCTCAGCAGCAGCACCAGTTCAACGATCAACCCTCGCATCAAACCCCAGCTGGAGTCAATGAATGGCCCATTGACTCGCTACCATATGATGGGCAATCAGCGGTACAAGCACCACCGCCGCCATCATCGTCAGGCCGGTTCCACTCGATCGAGAAGAATACCTCGATGGGCAGTTTCGGCAGATGCGAGAAGCCAGCGAGAAATACTTTGATAGTATGAATCGGCTGATGGAGCTCCAATGAGCCTCTGCACGAATCTGGTGTACTGCTCACTCCCACAGGAAATTTGAAAACAGCGCGCACAGTAAAAGTCAAATGTGACTTTTAGTGTGCGCGCTGTTTTCAAATTTTCTGTGGGAGTGAGCAGGACAGGGCAAATTCGTACAGAGGCTCATATCAAGCTTATGTGGAGCGGATGAAAACAATCAACCAGCAGACGCAGTTGATGTTTTCTCTATGTTGGGCTACTCGAGTACCACAGCCAACATACGAGTCTTCCCCGGCAAGCACACAACAAGAGGGAACACAACACAAGGCTTCGTATCCAAATGGTGTCGACACTACGGCGGCGGTAATAAATGAAGTGCAACCGCGGCAGAATAGAAATGCACTAGAACTCCAATGGCGCTGTAGTCAGTTTTACTATTTAATTTTAATAATAACTTTAATTGCCAAAATTGATTGTTTGGAAGTGTCCTTCGTATAGAGGATCTTTTGTTTTGGGAAACAAAATTTATTTGACACTTTTAGTACCGCTAATGACGCTGTAAGAGCGTGGCAAACTAGATGTTAGTCACACGAACAGTCGCGACATTGGACTTCTGTGGCTAGTTATTCTAAGGACTGTATCGGAAATTAACTATAAACATTCAAAATGCTCTATCTCGACGCACGGTTGATCTTTTCATTCCGGTTCTTCTAGGAAATCTTCACAATATAGTTAAGTTTAGAACAGCTTGAAGAAATTTGGAAAATGTTTAGTATTATTGACAATATGGCTCTATGAGTATACCACACAAAATAACAATCTGTACACACAGCATTTTAATTTTAATTTTTTTAACGTTTCAAACATCTCTAGCGAAAAAAATTTGTACGGAAAAAAATCTGGAAAATAATGATGATTACTAGCAGTTATGTACACATAACATATCACTCAAAACCGACTTTTAAAATTTTTATCTTGGATAGAAAAACCTTCAACATTAGGAATATGGTCTATCCCATATAAACACCTACTTTTTGGTCGAACTTTGACGCTCTGTTTTAAATATCTTTAGAGGTTATAAAATTCCGTTCTCTGGCAAAACTACCTCTTCAATAGATTTAAATACATACCCAATCGAAAAAAATGGAAATTTTTCAACTTTATGTATTTTTTATTTGCGTAATCGTTCTTTGAAGACGCATAAAAAAGAGTTCCTCGAAAAATGGCCTTTTTTCATTTTTAAGAATTGCCCTAAACTGCGGAGGAAATTTTTCTTGATAAAAATAATTTTCCTATATCATGAGCATTCTGGAAAAGAATATATTTGCGCAAAAATAAGTGAAAAAATTAAATATTTTCCCACAGTTTTCGCAATTTTAAATTTTTAGGAGGTGTCCAAAATTTTAAAAACATGTGTGCAATCTTTGAGATAAAAGTCCAAATTAAATGATTATTTTTTGAAAATCAGAACTGCCATTCTTTATTTAAGAGATTTATATAGTATCTCCAAAAATAAAGTTATGTTTATTTCGTACAGATTATTTTTCAGGCAATTATGAACGTTTATAGTTAATTTCCGATACAGTCCTTAATCGCGGCAGCCACGAGGGGATCAGCTGATTGTTCCAGTGTCGACGCTTCATTGTGAGGAGCAACAGCAGCTGAAGCAGATATAAAAAATCCTATTGCCGTACCTGCACCACCCGGCGGCAGTAGCGATGAGATTTTCGAACACGCTCAGCAGAACGAGTGTGAAGCAGAGGTGTTCAAGTCGTGCAATATCGGATCATTTCGGGAAGCAGAAATTGTTTCCGATAAGCACCCACCGATCAGCGATAAATCGGATCCAATGTTCCTGCAGTATTTCGTGGATCGATTTGGGCATCGGTTGGATTTGGCGCGTGGTCGTGCTTCAGTTTTCAGCGACGTATTTGAGTGGATGATCAACCATGGTGGAGTGAGAGTCAAACTGCGTGTGTGCACCACAGTCCTCCTCGATAATATGATCACCGGCCCCGCTTTCAACACTGTGCACCATCATCGCTCTTCCTGCGCCAGAAGACCGCTGTATGGTTTACCGTCATCCGTTTAGAGGGGGAGATGTTGAGAACCACTGGAATGGATTAGTCTCTCATGCTCTCGCTGATCTGCGTGCTCGCCGATAGCATTTCGTTATGCCTCGGCCGATGCACAATCGCAGAGAATAATTAGATTAGAAGAATTGTAACCGCCGTTTTGTATATGCGTGTCGTCTTGTAAATGTAATTGTTATGTAAATAAAGTTATGTTTTAACGTGTTATTTCGCTACGCCTGGGAGTTTAAATAGACAGCTATGTCACCCGGCCACCCCGAACTCCAGGACGTAACAGGGACACTTTCTGAATTTTACCGAATCACGTCATTCGACGGCTCAAAATTCATGATTTTTTATCCAAAAGCCAACAGTCATAGCGCCAATGATCAATAATGGCTCTGGTCACTTGCGGATGTTCCTGAACCGGTTCCGGTAGGGACTCAAAGGGGACACTTTATTTCACAGAAACGCATCGATCGACAGCTCAAAATGCATGTTTTTTTTTTTTAATCTAGAAGCCTCTCTCGGTTATCTTAGCTTGTTGAATAGCAGACAGTTAAAGTTAAACTGCTTCTACCATAATGCACACATTCCCGACATGCTCCGGCTGCTGCAGAGAGTACTGAGAGAGACAACGGGGAAACCGCCACAGCTGCGAGCAGCCGTTCGTTTAGCTGATGACGGAGAGTGACTGGCATGATTTAAGGCTCCCCCAAACCAAGGCGACTTTTCCAGCGACACGATTTTTTATCGCCGCGATTTTTCTCAACGACTACAGCGATAAATGCGTCGCATCACCCATCTACACCAACGCGAAAACAAGTCACAAACAAAACTTAGTCGCCCCGCGACAGCGACTAAAACCGTACATGCAGCGACCAGCGCCGCGACACACCGGCGACAAGTATAAAAATCGCTGCACTGTTGCTTGTCGCCTGCGACGACGTCGTCGCAGTGTGGAAAGTCCCCTTCAAATCAGTGCGCAGCGATTTCGCGACAAAAACATAGCGACAAAAAGTCGTGTCGCTGGAAAAGAGTCGCGTCGGTTTGGGGGAGCCTTTATAGCAGATCATTGGCGTAGCTAGCTTTCTCTTTTCTCTTATTCACTCTCTTAAACAAATACGAGTAAAGCGGGATGCAAGAGGGGGCCTGTGCCCCCTCTTTCATCCTTCTCTCTCATGTTTGTTTACGAGAGTGAGTGAGACAAAAGAAAAAGCTAGCTACGCCAATGTAGCAGATTCATGTAAATTTGAAGCGAATATGCTTTATAATCTGTAAACAAGCCGTCTGACCAGCAGCGGGCTGCTCAACTGACGTTAAATGTTGGTGTTTTACATTTTTCTGCCGCAAATTTCAGTTTATCTTCAATTTACGTGCTGTTTAACTTTCATATTTTTTGCTGTGTAAATTTTGAAGGAAAATGCAGAAATCAAGCTAATACTTGGTTTTCGCATTAAAAGTGGCACTGGTTAAAATCAAGGTTGCAACCATTCATTTGCAAAAATTTACATTCATTTGCTATTATCTCAGTTCAGAAGCATGCTATCGATAAACAATGTATGGATGAATTTAACCTTGTAGTTTTATCTGAAAGTTTGCCAAATAACATTAGGGTCGCAAACGTATACCAAAGTCGTGAGCGAGCTGTGAAGGCAACTCTCCACAGCGTGAATGAAATTTATATTCACCGCGTGGAGAGTTGCCTTCACAGCTCGCTCACGGCTTTGGTATACGTTTGCGACCCCAATGTTATTCGGTAAACTTTCAGATAAAACTACAAGGTTAAATTCATCCATACATTGTTTTTCGATAGCATGCTTCTGAACTGAGATAATAGCAAATGAATGTAAATCTTTGCAAATGAATGGTCGCAACCTTGGTTAAAATAGAAGCACTGTATCAGTTTTGGCCATATTCTCAATTTTGATTTCTATTTTGGCCAATCACGTGTATTTCTTATGGGAGTTGCCTATTGTTTATGAGAGCTGATTTTTTAGAGAAAGTTATTTTTTTCTACCATTTTTCAATCAAAATATATGGTTTTCACTGTTGTAATCCTCATGTATATTTGGGTTTTCTCGTAGAAAATAAATTTATTTATTTTATTTCATTTTTATTTATTGCTCAAATTTATGTACAGTGAGGACGTCTCCTTATAAATATCTTCAATAAGATTTACTTTGAATACATAATACATTGATTCATTAACTAAGCTAACCTTTACTCGTGTTAATGATTACACTAGTTCCTTGTCGCCAATCATGCAACCATGTGACCTCTCTACGAAACAATTTGTTATTTCTATGAGATTTGATTTCAGTAGGAAGGAAGTTCCAATTAACTATGCCTCGTACAAAGAGAGTTCCCCCATAGTGAGAGGCATTATGATGACCCAATATGAAATTTCTATTGCGCGTTCCCTGAAAGATCTTAATTTTTCAAATAGATACGAGATGATGATTAACCTGGGCTTGTTAGGGGAATATCTGTAAATAAAAAGAAAATCGGGTTAAGTACGGTTCCTTTGAATTCCACTAAGAATTTGCATCCTTTGACAGATACGTATTTCGACCTCAACTGTAAGGTCGTCTTCAGTGTCTTGTACTTGACTCGATTTGACTCGAAGTCGAGTCAAGTACAAGACACTGAAGACGACCTTATAGTTGAGGTCGAAATACGTATCTGTCAAACGATGCAAATTCTTAGTGGAATTCAAAGGAACCGTACTTAACCCGATTTTCTTTTTATTTAGATACGAGAGTTTTTCAGTATTAGCAGTTTTGAATAATGCCAGACAGTAACGTAATTTTAGGAAATTGTGAAATGAACAGCCTTAAAGTTATTATATTGATAATGCGTTACACTATCATATCTAAAGAGATTGAAAATCCACCTTATGCAGCAATTTCATGCAATTCGTAATCGATTGCACTTGCTGAAGCGTTTGTAAGAAACTCACAACCGTACGATGCGGGAATCGAAAACGTGACGTCATCGCACCCTGGTGAATGGAACAGATAATTAACAAATAAGGGTGATTGCCAAAGGTCTCATTCTGCTGCCAATATATCGATGAGAACATATTAGCCTGGTACACGGTTTATATGGGAAAATATAAAAAATGGAAAAACTCCAACTCCTGTATACTTTTTGAGTTCCATTTTAGTCCCATATCAACTGTGAAAAATTTCAGATCGATCAAAGAAACTATATTCCATTCATAGTTTTTCATACGATTTACTATGGGGGAAATTTACTTCTTCAAAGAAAAATCGCTTGAGGTCACCCATTGATCCCTAAAAATAAGTCGTTGAATGATTTATGTAGATAACTTTACGAGGAATCAGACCTCTGAAGACCGCAAAGCGATGCGACATTCGTTGAAAAAGTTATTAAGCCTTACCCGATCGATAAAATTACGAGATTTTATTATTTATTGTTATTCCTTAGCGTTGGCTTGCCATTCGGTGTTCAGTCAATAACTTTTTCCACATTCCTTTAATCGCTTTGCGGTCTTCAGAGGGGGTTTTCCTCGTAAAATTTTCAACAGAAATCATTTATCGATATATTTTAGGGGTTAAGGGGCAACCTGTGGCGATTTTTCTTTGAAAAAGTGATTTTCCCAATAGTAAATCGTATGAAAACTTAAAATGGCTGGCGCTAAAATATAGTTTCTCCGATCGAGCTGAAATTTTGCACAGTTGTTATGAGGCCAAAATGGAACTCAAAAAGTGTACAGGAGTAAAATGTCTTTTTGTGTCCCACGTTAGTACATATATCCCTTTCGGGACGGAGCACAAAAAAGTGAAATTTCCATATAAAATGCTAAAGTTTGGCTCTCCAGAACTCTTGGAATTTCTAACAAAACAACACTTTTTCTTCCCCATTTGGAGGAACTACTCTTTATCTTTCAATTTCTAGCTTTGCCAACCTAGAAAAATCAGTAATAAAAAATTTGCGACAGATAAAACTTTTTCATGTTTTATGAATTTTGTTCACTTTTTGTTTACATTATTGTGGCAAATCTCACATGCAACATAAACAAAAGTTTGTTTGCATACAAACAAGAACAAGCGATGGGTCAATTATTGAAACAATATACATTACTGTAGAAGCTCTATGTTAATATCGTAACAGAATTTGTTAAATCTCCAACGTTTGATCACCCTTATACAATATGAGAGAGATGAGAGCAGAAGGCAGGGTCACACACAGATGACCACTGCCCGTACGTAGGTAGCCGAGCGATCGATACCATCGACCGTCTCGTAAATAGACAATAAAATCAGTTCGATCCAACCATTCGTCTAGTAAGGTTGAATATACGCCGTGCACGAAATCCTCTAAACTCGAGTTACCAAAATCGCAGTCCGAAAGTTGAAGTGCTTGTCCGCGACTTTAGCCAGTAAAGTGGGAAAGCAGATCTCAGTCGTGATAAGTGTCCCGGTCGTAATCGTTACCAAAGTGCGATAAGTGCTAAACTAGCGTTCTAACGATAGAGCGCATATAGAGAAAGTTTCCCCCACGAATAGCCACACACTGCTGGCCTTGTGATTAGCCGTTTTATTGCGGCGAAGAAACCCCTTCGGTCCAGCAACGTACAACCAGTTGGCTTGTACAATTACATAAAACAACAATTAAACAGATGAAATAAATATGTAAATCTTGCTGAACAGCACAATTGTGCTGGTTCGTCACGAAAGGGATATGGATTTGCGAACCAATTATCCAGGATTTACCGGTTCAAGTGGCCTATTTTCCGAATCTAAATCTAAAATTGAATAAAGTCAATTTTCGTTTTTTGGCCACCTGAATCCCCTTAGTGCGATGGTAGCATAACGACACCAAGATCAACATAGGTGCACGGTTCATAATGGCGAGGGCCGCTTTTGTGAGTTTAAGAAAATTTTGGAAAAATAGTCAGTTTGGTGCACTCAGGTGCGAGGCCGCCATTTTTAAGAATCCAACATCTTGTATGTAAACATGTGTGTTTTCACAAAGGATTCCATTGTGAATACATGATAAATGTTGGCTCCAGTCAGATGCATTAGGTGGGATTAGGGTTGTGCCACATAGTGTTTTGGTGCATTGACTACCAAAATCGGAATATTCAACTCAAACCTGAAATCTGTGCTGCTGTACGCTTATGAAACTTGCCATGTATCAGTAAAGAACACGCAGGAGTAGAAACCTGAAAGTAAAAACAAAATCTGCGAGCAAGCGTTTGCTTGTAACCCAGCTTGACATCGCAGCAGAGGCTCATGGCGGCGTAGCTTCCGCAAAGAATTGAAGGAAGTCAACATAAATTCGACCAGGTCAAGGTGGTAGCGGGCAATCGTTCAGGATGGAGATCTTTTAAATCGGACCTCTGCACCACCATAAGTGCTCAGGACTGAAAGTAATAGTAAGTGGGGCGTTTTTCAAGACTGCCGTTTTGCAAGGCTTTGTTGCGAAGATTGTGTTCACTTGAGGTCCAGGTGACGATCTGCAAATCAAGTTTTGTGGCGTTTTACGTACAATTTGAAATTTCATCCATTTAAATAAAATCGTTTCTATAAAACAGAACTCTTTCAATTTTGAAATTGACATGTGAAGCACTTAGCTACTACATGTAGACAAATTGTGGCAAATATTAACATATCAACATTCAAAGCATATCGGTAGCATGGATTCGTGTTCAGCACATGGCATTCTTGTTCAGCTGCCAACAAATTAACCGGTTTTGCCGTCCTGCTACCTGCGCCTGTGGGTCCGCAACTAACAATGTTTGACACTCAATTTAGTTTCGGTCTGCTTTTTGCATACGGCTTTGCTTTTTATTTGTTGTTCTTGCAGAGATCTGAACCAGAAAACTACTCACAAAATGGATAGCCTCCTCCACGCTTGCCCCTTGTCCAAGTTGCAAAATAACAAAAACATTTCATTTTGCATTATTGTACCTTACGGTTGCCCTCTTCTAGGGACCTCGTGCAAGTGAAATGAGATATTTGCCACCAGTCAATTATTGATATTTTCTCATTCACACCTTGTTTTGGTGTTCTCGAATATGTAGAACATGTCCCACACTCCACTCTATACTCACCGCTGCCGAAGCGAGTCAAATTGAGGCCATAAACTGTTTACCTATGAATAGGGATTATCCGATTAGGAACACCTTAGTTTTCCTCGTTCACGTGTTGTTCTCCATTCATCCATCCTTCTGGAAGCACATCATTCCCGAAATCAAGCCGGGAGGATGGAAAAGTTAATTTTCGCCGTCGCTTCATGCCGCTGCCTCTGATACTGAATGGCTTGTACCGAAGAACAGAAGATGAAAAATAAATACACGAGCACCGGATTAAGTATGTATATACATCACGCATAAACAATTTTTGGCCGATATTTTCAGTGGAATAGTCTTTTGTTGTGATCGCGCGATCGTCGATACATGCCAGGAGGCCATCAGCTCATTGGAAAGCTTTTTATGTCCTTGACCCGAGGTCAGTACCAGCCAGCAATAGGCATTGTTGAATAAGCGGTATACGAGCGCGCCGACGGGCGTAGCTTCATGCCGACAGAGGCGAAACAATTCCGAATGACACGTGGGATTAGCAATGGAAAGCCGAAAAGCTGCTCTCTTGAATGGTGTTAATTATGTAGGAAACTGTTGGTTATTATCCTTCTGAAGAGAGTCGGTAACAGGCAGCTGATGTTTAATGCTTCCGACTGGGTAGGAGGTACTGATAGTATAAGTAGTTTATTTATGACGTGTCCCGCCGTGTTTTTAGGTGCCCTCGTAATTTTCAGTTTTTTTTAAATTTATTTTTGTAAGTATTGTTTTATAATTTTCTCGATTTGTGATTATAATTATTGAAAATGCAAAAAAAAGTTAGGCTTGGCGGTCTCATTGCTTACATTTATTGGTTTAACATCGTGACTGCCGGTCTCCATCTTTGGTCACCCCCAATAAATAATCGCCTGATCACGCTTCACCTGGTCCGCCGAATTTTTGATCGGCATTCTTGCAACATGCCCTACCCACCGTATCCTCCCGACTTTGGGCTGGATGCTGGGTTCTCCGTAGAGTTTTGTGACCGTTGACCATTCCACGTGTTCTAGCAATAATGTCCATGTCGTGCGCAAAGCACACACACATTGATAGGATTTTGTGAAACTTTTACAAGAACTGGATAATTCTTCCGAACCCCATATCCTGTTCTGCACACCGTCTATCGGTGCTTTGACCAGTCTGGTCAGCCCCCTAGGAAAACCGTTTTCGTCAATGATTTTCCATTAGCTCTATGTGGTCGAAACTGTCGTATGCCACCTTGAAGTCAATGAACGGGTAATGCGTTGGGATCTGGTATTCACGGAATTTCTGGATGATTTGCCGTACGCTGAAGATCTGGTCCGTTGTCGACCGTTGTTAACAATTTTCCACGAACTCATTCGCTTTAGGTTACACACGACGGCAGATAATTTCACTATCTTCTACTCATTCGGTAGCTGTTTGATTTCCCAAATTCCCAAACCGATGCAGACCGGTGGCTAATTTTTCTGGGCCCATCTTGATGAGTTCAACTGCGATATCATCAATTCCTTACCAGCTGCTTTGTTTTGAACTGGTGAATAACATATTTAACTTCCCTCAGCGTTGGATCATTTCCGTCCTCTTCTGCACTAGCGTAGCTATTTTGTCCGTTGCCGTATTCTCCCGTGCCTACGTCCTCCATGCCATTCAGGTGCTGATCGAAGTGCAGCTTCCAACTTTTGATCACCTCACGTCCACCCGTCAAGGGGCCTCCGTCCTTATCCCTGCATATTTCGGCTCGCGGTATGAAGCCGTTACGGGATGCGTTGAGCTTCTGGTAGAACTTTCGTGTTTCTTAGGAACGGCACAGCAGTTCCATTTCTTTGCACTCCGCTTCTTCCAGGCGACGTTTTTTTTTTTTTTTTTGAAAGAGGCGGGTCTGCTGTTTCCATTTCTGTTTGTAACGTTCCACGTTCTGCCGGGTTCCATGCTGCATGCAGCATCATAGTTCGTGCTTCTCTTCCAAAATTGCTCTGCACTCCTCGTCGATCCATGCGTTCTATTGACACCTTTTCAAGTACCCGATGGTGCTTTCGTCTGCGTCGTTGATAGCTGCTCCTACTGTAGACCACCAGTTCTCTTTCATTCAGTCTCTGAACGCGTCCAAACAGTAAATGGAACCGAAGCTTCCCGAAGAATCGACCCTTGATCCTCAATATTCATATTCTTTCGTCGATCGGAGATCACACACTTCTGAATATCGCAGTATTGTCGCAGCTTTGGTAGATGGTATGATTACTTCTTATGTTTTGCACGGTGGATCATGTCCAGTACATCACCAGTAGCGCTACGATACCGTTCTTGCGATCCTTTAGTATATCGCAAGGTGCTTCCGATGAAATAATGTATCTATCGGTAGTTCACGAACCAACGAGAACCCTCTGCTAGATGCAAGCAATTGCAATCATCACAAAGGACTATTGGCATTGGCGTATCTAGGATTTTTTCCTAGGGGGTGCCTTAGGGGTGCCAGTTTCAGTGGCTTCCAGGTTGTTTTGCTTTTTTTTGTAAAAGGAAATACCGATTCACTCTTAATTTCTTTCATGAAACAAGGATATATGTAGGGTGACAATGGGTATTATCGGCAGGTTCGTTCTCTTCGTCATATAAGGTTTTTGTTGGCCAAATTTCCTGAAACTTGGTCGTATAACTCAGCTAGGTTGGGAAGGATTTGAGACCAACTCTGAGTTCAACAGCTTTCATTTAAGTCATCTTTTGCAAATCTCTCAGCAATTCCTTTGTATTTGGCAATATCTTCGGTAATATATTTGAATCCCCTTCGGCAATTTCTTTAAGAATTTATTTGGTCATACGTTTGGAATTTGATACTAAACACCTTTCACGCATCCTTTTAAAAAATCATAGGAAATTACTTTGAAGATTTCTTCGACAATTCCTTAAGGAGTTCATTTGGCTTTTTTACTGTTTTCTCGGGAGTTCTTTTGCCAATTTTTAGTAGTATTTTAGGCATTGCTTTTTTAATGTCAGCAATTCTATTGATATTTGCTTTTGAAAATTCTCCAATTACTCGTCAGGCGATTCTTTTGGGAATATTTTTAATAAAGCCTTTGGTTAATCATTTGACAATGACTCTGGGAATTTCCTCACATTTTTTTTGGAAATGTCTTCGGCAATTTATTCTACATTTTTTTGGGGATTTTTGTCGATTTTTTGAACTTTCATTATCTATTCAGTATTTTTTCGCGAATTCCTTCGAAAACTCCTTCGAAAATTCTTTTATAATCCGCTTCTATAATTTTAATGAAAATGATTTAGACAATTTCTTCTAGATTTCTTCAGTAATTATGTAAGGAATTCCTGCAGCAATTCCGATTGGAATAATTTTCGGCAATTCCGATGTTACTTGCAGTGAAAATTTATTCAGGAACTTCATCAGCAATTCCTTTGGAAATTTTGGAATCTTCGATCATTACCTTGGGAACTTCTTCGGTAATTCCTTTGGAAGTTTTTTCAGCACATTTCCAAAAGATTTCCTTCGAGAATTTATTTGAAAAAAATCTTTGGTGGTTCTCTAAAATTTCTGTCACTGTGATACCACGGCAATTACTTTTGGAATTCTTTCTAATTTTTATTCAGAAAATACTTAGATGATTTCGGAAAATTCTATGAGAATTTCTTAGAAATTTGTTTTGTTAATGTTTAAGGAAATTTTTATAGAATATATTTTGGCAATTTATTTTGAGATTGGATTTGACCAATTTCTTTAAAAACCTAAATATTTCCTTCAGGAATTCCACTGGTAATTCTTATGTGAATTCTTTTGGCAACTGCTTTGAAAGTTCTAAGGCAAATTTATTGGAAAATTATCGAACAATTTCTTTGGGAATTTGTCAGGAATTCCATAAAACTTTTTTCGAGCAAGCCCAGTTAAGAATTTCTGAATTTACAATTCAGCCATTTTCGGAAGCAATAAATATAAATACAATTAAATCATAAAGAATTACAAAAGTGATCACGATAAAATTGCCTGAGAAATTTGCAAAATAACTGAAAAAGAAATTGTTGAAATAATTTCAGAGGAATAGATATTGAAATTATAGAAAAAAAAAATGCAAAGAAATTGATTAAATTCTAATGAAACTACCACAGAAATTATAATAAAAACCATACCGAAGAAGCCCTCAAATAAATGGCCATACTGTGGTCTAGCGAATACGGAGTCGTGGGTACGAATCCCACCAGAACGCGATTTTTAAAAAATTCATCTTTCAATTTGTTAATTAGCAATATTCTGTGCCTTCTAATTAATTACAAGTTTTTTTTTCGTATATTCCTATAGGATTTAAGTAGAGATTTAACTAGAGATTTCTCTAGTAATACCTCCTAGCATTTCTCTGGAATTTCCTACTATTCCCGAAACTCTAGAGATTTCTATTGGGATTTCTTCAGCTGGAATTCCTTAAAGAAGGCCAAGAGGAGTTCCGGGAGTAATATCATGATTATTATCTAGAGTTATCCATGAATAAAAACTCTAGAGGAATTCCTGGATGATTCTTTAGAAAAATCTCTGGAAGAATCAACAACATTTCTGGAAGTATCCTAGGAAAAATGCCTAGAAGAATCCCAGCAAGAATAGCAGGAAAAAACCCTAGAGGTATTCCTGCAGGTATCATAGTAAGAATTTCAGGAGGAGACCCAGGAGGCATCGCTGAAACATTACAAGCAGTAGGAGCCGCTTATGGAATCCCAGGAGGAGTTCCTGGATGAAAGCCAAGAGGAGTTCCTGGAAGAATCCAATGATAAATATTTGGAGAAATCCCAGGATCCTTTACGATTTCCAGGAGGATACACCGAAGGCATGGTTCCTAGGAAGACTGCCCTGAATAATCCCAGTAAGTTTTTGAAGGAATATCTGGAGAAATTCTTAGAAGAATATCTAGAAGAATTCAGGGAGGTATTACAGTTAGAATTTCTGGAGGAGTCCTAGGAGGAATTGCTGGAAGAACCACAGCAGGAATAGCTTGAGAAATTCAGTTGAAATTCCTGGAGAAAGACCAAGAGGAATTCATGGAGGAATCCCATGAGAAATTTATGAAAGAATCCTTGGATAAAATATTTTGGATAAAAATTCCTGGAGGAACCACCGGAGAGCTTCTGAAGAAATCACAGGAAAAATATCAGAAGGTATTATTAGAAGGGTTCTGGGATGTATCATTGTAGAAATCTCAGCATAAATCCTAGAGGGAATTGCTGGAGGAAACTACACAGGAATTCCTAGAGAAACCCTATCAGAAATGCCTGGGGGAATCCAAAGAAAAAATCCTTGGAATACCTAGAGAAGTTCCTGCAAGAACCGGTAGAGGTGTTCTGGAAGCATCTATAGCGAAGGCCCTGAAGGAATCGCAGGAGGAATATCTGAAGGATCCTCAGGAAGATTTCCCGGAAGACTTCCAGTTGACTTCTAGCCACAATGGTAGAATAAATTCGTATAGGAATCACTAGAAGAATTTCTGTACGTATCATAGTAAGAATTTCTGGAGGAATTGCTGGAAAAACCGCAGGAGAAGGTGTTTGAGGTATTCTTGGAGGAAGGCCAAAAAGAATTTCTGGAGGAATCTTTGGATAAAATCTCTAAAGGAATTCCTGGTTGAGTCTTTGGAGAAATCTGTGGTAGAACAATCAAAGCAATTTTTGCAAGAATTCCAGGATGTTTTCCTGGAAAGATCTCAGCAAAAAGCCAGGAGAAAGCTCTAGAAGAATCCGTTGCATAATTTTTGAAGTACCACAGTTTGAATTTCTGGAGGAAGAATAACTGGAATAAACGCAGGCATTGCTTGAGGAATCCCAGCTGGAATTTCTAGAGGAATCCAAGAATCAAGAATGCCGGGGGAATATGTACAGCTCTCCTTGAAAGAATCGGTAGAAGTATACTGGAGGAATCCCTGATGGAATTGCAGGAGGGATTTCTGGAGAAATCTCAGGAAGATTTCTCGAAAGTATGTAAGTAAGTATGCCAGGAGAAATCCCTAGAAGTATTTCTGAAGGAGTCCTAATGAGAATTGCTTGAAGAATTCCAGCTGGGATTCATGGAGGATGGTCAATAGAAGTTTTTGAAGAAATCCCCTGTGGAATTTTTGGAAGAATCTCTGGAGGAAGTCCTGGATAAATCCTTGAAGAAATCTCTGGAATCACCGATGGGATTTTTGGAAAAATCCCGGGGAGATTTTCCGGAAGAACTTTCCTAGTAGAATACCTGAAGGTACCACAGTGAGCATTGTTGGAGGAGTTCTAAGAGAAATTGCTGGAGGAATCGCTGCTGGACTTGAGGAACCCTAGCAACAATTCCCGGAGAAAGGCCAATATAAGCTCCTGGAGGAATTCTATGAGAAATTTCTGGAGGAATCTCTGAATAAAATCTCTGAAGAAATTCCTGCAAGAATCACTGGAGGAACTTCTGAAAGGATCCCAGGAAGATTGTCTTGAATAATACCACCAGTATTTCCTGAAGGAATCCCAAGTATCAAAGTAATGATTTTCAAACAAATCCTATGAGAAATCGCTAGACCAATCATTGCAGCAATTTTTAGTATGTGCAACCCCATCTGGACTGCCTGGAGAATCCTAAGAGAAGTTTATTAAAGAAATATCGTGAGGAATCCATACAGCAAGCCTAGAGAAATCACTGTATGAATAGATAGAGGTATTTCTGGAGGAATCCATGGAGAAGTCTGTTGATTGTTTTTACCAATATGTATTTAAAAAGCCAAAGTGTGCTTAAGGTTTGTTCAAATGTGCCATTTAATAATATTAGTATTATTGTATTAAGTTTTAAATTTTAGGTGACTGTCAAGGAAAAATTCTAGGGGGTGCCAAATTTGTTCTAGGGGGTGCCAGGCACCCCTGGAACCCCCCCTAGCTACGCCAATGACTATTGGAGGAATCTGTGGAAAAATCCCTAGTGAAAGGTTTTAATTTGAAGATTTTGTATAGAAATCCTACAGCAATTCTTGGAACAATTTCTATTGGACTGCTTGGAAAGATTACTGGAAGGAATTTTAAAAAATCCCTGGACGAAAAATCATAATAACTCTTGGAAATCCATGAAGGTACTCTTGCAAGAGTCTTTCGAAGAATTCATGGAAGGGACTCTGGCAAATAGCCTGCAAAAATCTTTGGAAGAAATGCTGGAGAAATTTTTGAACGAGGTCCTACAGGGATGCTTTAAGGAGTTAGGGTAATTCTCCAATTGTTGAACACTACCCAAATGTTGAACAGTTTTTGAAAATGTAATTATAAATTTAACTAAAGTAATTTTCCATCATCGCATCGTATACATGTGTGTCATGATATTGCTCCAATAAAGTTACAAAACTAAACATATTTTACGTCAAAAATATCGATTGAATATTTTGTACCGCCAATGACACGAAAACTGCACAATTCTTAAGATTAATTTTAAGAAATTGCTGTTACGAAATAAACTTTGCTGGCAAATTGACCACAAATATGAAAGTCACACCATAGTTACAAGAACTGGAAGGATGTCCTTACTAGTTTAACATTGTTTCAAATCACATTTTCATTGAAATTTCATTTGAAAAAAATATTTTTCACTATCATTATGCATCTAGGATCCAATTGACCAATCCAAATTCCTGTGTGGTAGTGGTTTGTGTTCAGATTTCCCGTGTTAATCTATCTGTAAGAACTTTGTAAACATCTTTTGTTCTCACGTATATGGATAGGCTTGCAGTAGGTTCCGTGAGACTTTTTTGGACAACTCAATAGTGGTAATCACGTTCAAATGTATGCGTGCCTTTTTTGTAGATGTAGTTGGGTAGTTGCACTCCTACCCTGGATGTTAGTTTTAAAGCCTGTATTCGCAATAATCGGGATACAGAAATACAGCTATAACTCTGCAACATATACATTAAAATTGCTCAAATTTGGCCTAATAACATCTTAAGATGTGTTCATTTCACCTACAAAATTTCATGTGAATCGGAGTAGTACTTTTTGTTGTAGCAATGAGAGAGTAGAATGTGAGTCAATGAATTTTGTACAGACCCTAGTTTTGCTTGATAGCGCTGTAACTTTTGAAATTTGCAATGGAAATGGCTGAAATTTTGAACACAAACCTCTCAATCTACATTTGTTGCATAGGCAAAATTTCAAAAAAATCGATGCACTATCAACAATTTTATAGTCGAAACATTTATTGGGACTGAATGTGATTTTAGCCCCTCCGAAATCAATTAGTTAGCACCCTTAATTGTTTTGATTGTACTATTGAAAGTACTATACCAATAATTTTAAAATTTTGCGAGCAAAATATACACATAAGAAACTACCTTCTGTCAAAATTTCATGAAAATTAGCAGAGAAATTCAAAAGTTATGAATAGGCAAACATCGCACATGAAAAACACGAAAAATTTTCTCTAACACTAACACCTATCAACAGCAGTAGCTTTCAAACCAATTGATCAAAGTTGATGAAATTTTTCGAGAAAGTGTATCTATAAGTATCATAACTGCTGACGAAATTTCATAATTATCATCACAGAACTTTAAACGGTAGCTTTAAAGAACCATCTATTATGCGGGTGAAAATTGGTCATGATTGTACAAAATGCTTAAAACCACGTCTGTTTGTTTTTCATCTACAGTTAAAAGTAATGCATCAATTTTGATGAAATTTGGCACAAAAAATAAACATACACCAAAGAGTTCTCAGTCAATTATTTGGCCAATTTCACTAATTCATTTCAGAGCTACAGCCATACTTTTGTGTCCCGATTATTGCGGATACAGGCTTTATCATTATTTACCCGTTTTACCCAATGTGATGGGGAAATATATGCATATGCAATCTGAATAGCCTTTGAATTAGTGTGTATTTTTGTGTGAGGAAAAACTCGCGCTAGTGTTCGTGTGTTGAAATGTCACTTATCTCTATTGTTGAACACTATGGCATAGCCTACGATGTTAGCATGACTGCCAGATTTTTTTTTTCACTTTACCTAGCCGTGCATTTCATGGAGTATCAAAGGCGTTCCAGGGGTGTTCCAGAGGGATTCAGAATGTTAAGGCGGTCCCAGGGGTATTTCAGGGCGGTCAAGGGGAGTTCAGGAGCGATTCACGGGTTTTCACAGGGTTTCAGGGTCGTTCCAGGGGTGTTCTAGGGGTTGAGTGGGTCCCATGGGTTTCCAGGACTGTTCCAGGGGCTTTCAAAAGCGTTTGTTTTTTTCTCAAGTCGTTTTTGTTTGTAGTCAAATCTTTTCAGCCATTTTTTTACTTTTAGTTATGTTTAAAATGATTTCAGTCCACTAGAGCTCTCTTCAAATGGGAAGCGATTCCTTGGGAACGTTCATAAATTACGTCACGCTAAGAGGGGGAGTGAAGGGGGGTCCCTTATTAAATATCGGGATGATTCCTTAAACGAGCCCCTGGCCGAGTCTCCAAGGGATTTTGGAGAGATCTATGTCAAAATTTTTCGCGGAATCTATTGAGAGAATTTCTAAAATAAACCTTTCTCGAAGAAATTCATTGATTTTTTTTTCTAGGAACTATAATAGTACTTCAGGAAAAAATCATACAAAAAACTCCAGGGCGTATTTTTGTTACAAAGTCATCCAATATATTTGAAATTTTGGAAAAAAAGCTATTTGTAAAAATCCTTGACACCTGCAGCAATGAAGTTGGTCTTAAGGTTGTGTCTTTGCCCAGGAAAAAAATTAAAACAGATTTTGATTGAGTCAACGAAAGGAAAGTACCCAAGAATTTTACGTAAAAAAATCCATAACTATTAATTTCTATCACAACCGATCATTTAGCACAAGTTAAAAAAAATGCAAAGATATAATTTATCAATCTGGGCTGTGGTGTGGTTATTACACAGGCGAATGTATTCATTTGTATATTCTTTGCTGCACGCAGAAAAAAAGCATGGTGAAATCAAAAATATTTCAGGTAAACTCAAATAAATTGTCAATTTGTTCTGGCAACAAAAATAAAACTGTTTGGAGCAAATCAAACGTCACATTTGAAGCAAATTCAATCCATTTTTAAAATAAACATGCATCTTCTGACAGGTTATGTTAGAAACAAATGTAAAAATTTCTACAATGGGTATTGTAGAAATCAATATGTAATTGAGTTAGTTTTGAAAATTGATATTTTTATCAAATAAACATGAATATTTTTGTTTCAAACGAACAAAATTTGTCTCCGTGATGGTTATAATGTAAATAGTTATGTCAAAGAAGCTTAAAACAGCTTTAATAATTGAGGAGGTTAGAAGCTAAGAGAGAGGAAACAGCTCACTGACAGCCACGATGTTTACATTTCTTCTTCTTACTTCTTTGTACAACTTTGGGCGCCGCACAATGGTTTGAAAATATAAAATTGGTCAAAAATGATTTTCATAATGAGGTCGCTGCTACAAACCGTGGACAGGTAATGGATTCGTTGCGCTGATTTAGGAAAACTGACCATCATTATTTCATCTTTTTTAATTACAAAGAACGGAGTCATATTTTAAAAAGACATTTTAGTAATTTGACCACCTTGCACCATCAATGTGCGATTTTCAGTTCGGTTCGCGGTGACAGTTTGTGACAGGTCCTCCTTGACATTAAGTAGCACGCAATCGAAGCCAGCTGTCTCCTCTCTCTCAGGTTAGAAGCAAAGAGGTGTATGTGACAAAAAAGCACTTTCAAGAAAATGAGGCTCAAAGCAAGGATCGGTATATTCGCCTCACTCCATTCATATTCACTCCTCTTTGCTGAAGCGAATCGAAAAAGATGCAGCAAACGGATTGTGATCAAACACGCAACCCCATCATCAGTGGGAAGCGAAGCGCAAGCTGCTTGACATGGATATTCGTTGCCGATCGTCGCAGTTTGGATCGCAAACGAATGAATGAATGGCGAATGGTGACGAATGCTGGGAGCAATCGAAGCGGCTATTATCATTACTAGAAGAGAATTTGTCCATGTAATGCATACATTTTTAGAGTATTTTTGTTAAAATTCTAGATTAGCAAAGAAAATAATAAACATTTTTTGAAAACTTCAAAAATTCGTATGCGCAATATCACTCACGAATCGCATCACCGCTCGATCGCTTGCGATGCGAATGTAGACGAATGTTTAAATTCCAAGTGTGGCTTCCCACCGTTCGCCGGAGTTTGCTGTCGTCGCTGAAAAGCAAACACACAAACTGAAGCGACATCCGTTCGCTGCTGGCTCTATTCGAATGTGGATGAAGATGAAAAGTGGAAATCAGGAACCCTGCTTTTCACCAATTCTTATCCTATTCTAAATGTACATATGCAGTTTCAAAATCAATCAATTTTCGCCAATTTATAGAACACTGAAGTTTTTTTTATGACTGTAATGGTAGGTACCGCGTAAAAAATCAAGTCACAGTTGATGTGAAAAGGTTTCAGGGGTTTCATGTGCGTTACATGAGGTTTCAGAAGGATTTCGGAGGCATTTCAGGAAGTTTCAGCGTATTTTCGGTGGGTTTAAGAGACATTACAGAAGTGATGGTGAGTCTGTTGTGCAAATTACAATGCGTTTAATGGTGAATAATTTTCGAAAACATGGTGTTGTAACAATACAATTTATCGAATTTTTATGATATTTTTTATCAAGGCAGCTAATCCCGTAATAGCAAAACTACAAAGAATAGCCAATGATTAAAAGAAGGAAATGTTTCTGATGATTATATTGGCAGCTAGGATGTTATCCAGAGTTTGATGAAAATTTTATAGTATCATCTGCGCACTATTAGCTATAATTGGTGAAAAAACCAGCCAGTTTGATGCATGCAATCAAAAGTTATACACTATTTTCCGTGGCGCAATTTGATTCCGTACACCCTTAATTCACACCGAATTGAAACTTTTCTACTCAGAATGACTCAATCGATTCAGTGCGGTATACCGGTATCAATTTCAAACCATCTTCAAATTTCCACATCGGCAGCCAATTTTCAGTTGCGGACACACGTTATAGAAACAATATACCGTGCCCAATATGACTGCGCTAGGATCCCTAGACCCAGTAGTCCCAAAGCGATCCTTTCGCAATTCAACTCAATCAAACAGTCAACTCTTACTTTCGCTTCGATTCCTCCTGTAAGCGACTTGGCAAAAATTGTCGGTCGCGAGAATCCTTTTTGTGTCATCTTGCGTAGGTACCTATAAAGGTGGGTACCACCGACCGGGTTACAAAACTCTTTTATTCTCGAGCCCTGTCCCTTCCTTCGTGTATCCTTTCGGCGGCGGTATGCCTTTTTGAACCAGATCATAAAGCCTCGCGCACAACAATCGGATCCTGCCTGTCGTCGTCTGTGTGTGCCATGACATGGGAGGGGTAGTGACGACAATCCTCCCGAAGACCATGGCACTGGAGGGTTGTCACCGCTTGAAGAGATTTCCATTTATTAAATGACTTTAATTTATGACGGCACTCACTTTAAGCTATTGATGTGTGTTTTTTTCTCGGGTTGGTGTGTCATTCACTTTTGATTTCTCTTCTTGCTGACACCTTTTGTGGTGGCCGACACAGAAAAGGTAACAACAAATTGCGAATGATCCAGATAAAATGGTAAAAGGTTCATACGATAAAGAATTGTAACGTGACGGATTACCGTACATGAATTGCAACCAGTGCTGAAAAATTCATTTCGTCATATTTAAATTCAATCACCTACAGCTCATTTTGGAGGCTGAACCTGAGAATATGGTATATGAAAGACTTGTGCAGCTAGACCAGTTCTGCTAGAAAGTCACGAAAAAACCGCTATTTTTCGAATATTTAACGTAAATTCTACGGGCTTCCTTTGAAAAATGCCAAATGATATTCACGGTGAACAAGAAAATGCAGTCAATACCCCAACTCGAGTTGCCCTCAGCACTGCTATTGGCGCATTTGTTTGATACAGCAGCACAGAGAGTATCCAGATTACAGCGAAGACGTTTTTCCGGACCGACTCGACCATTGAAGTGCTGGCTATCATCCCATCCGTCCATATGGCAAGCATTTGTCTCTTACAGAGTGACTGAGATACATCATATCACTCGAGAAGGCGTTTGGAACCACTTGCCTGGCGTCGAGAATTCAGCGGACGTAATATCACCGACGAACCGACGTGACAGTGGTGATTCAAAACTGTCCCCTCCCCCCCAAATTTAACGGTCGACCAGCGAAGCGAGCGATCGCTTCTGTCAAATCAGCGCAGACGCGAACCGTTTCCTATATGAGCACACGGGGGTTTGGAGTCGAGCTATCAAATCGCGCGAGCTGTTATAGAGGTGGCGATAGTGTTCGGCTATTTTTCATCATGGCGTCGCGGACAACAAATTTGAAATTATTTGTTCTAGTTGTCACGTCGGTTCGTCGGTGGTAATATCTCGAGGTATAACACCGCTGCAGCTTTCCGAACGTTCAGTCTGCTGGAATGGACCGTCATGTCTCCAAGAAGACCCGAGTGCCTGGCCGAAGATGAACTTACGTTGGATTCAGTAACGTTGGAGGAAAACCGCAAGTGAGAGTATCGTTGCAGATGCTATCACCCAGTGAAATCTTCACCCGCTATTCGTCTTTGCTTAAGTTAGTCCAATCAACTGTCTAGATGCTTCGTTTTGCCAACAACTGCAGAACTAGGAATCGAGCCTGCAGACGACGTGGAGTCCTGGTCGTGAAAGAACATGAAGAAGCTCATATCGCATGAGTGAAGCTGGCACAGTCGGAGAGGTGAGCCCAGTTCGACATTGCACACGAAGGATCCATGTCTGCGAGATGGACTCATATGTGTTGGCTTGATGTCAAGAGAGTTGAAAAAATGTGTATTGGTTGAAATCCAATGAATAAAATCTTTTATCATCAAAATGTGATACGTTTCTAAATCGTATTCCCTATCGCATTTCTGATGATTATTGGCCAAGAAAGCACGTGAAACCCCATTTTATTATGATCAATTTCGTATTTTACATATCATCGTGTTGAAGCATATTGTGGCATTTCGCGTGCAGACAGAGTGGACTATATGTCTTCAAGAAAAATAGTTGTAATTACCTTATTCTTCGTAATCCTTTATAAATCAAAATATGTTTGTTGAGTAGCTGTTGGGCATCATATTAAAATGTACCAATACTCGTTTCATGGAAAAATTGATTTTACCGATTATTTAAAAATTGTGTACTTGGTTCACTCTGCCTGAACGATTTTTTGAAAAATGCCAGTCCTCTGAATAAGTTATTATGAACTTCGTAACTACAATATTTCAAAAACTGTAACCGTTCGTCGAATTTGCTCGAGAGGTCTGCAAAACTCGGTGGCTTTTGCGCCACTCTCGCGAACGAGAGACCACCGGTTCAATTAAGGTTTGCCCGACTAATTTGATGACTCTACTCTCAAGGGCTCCATCGAACGGCCGCTGGCTCGACTAAAGCTCAAAACGTACTAAATTCAATACACAAAACGGATAAACTGAAACAATAACGGAAATTTGCACAAGAATAACTTTAAAACTGAATGAATTACAAAGATAATTAGAGGTCGTAGAAGTGAATTTATTTAACGAAAATGAAAGAATAAGAATTTGGAGAATAATTAAAAAAAAAAAACAATAAAAACATGGAACAAAAAAAAAAACAACAATTGAACTCATTACAGTGTATATTATTTTTCACAAACTGATCGTCAAATGGTTGTGTGTGTGTATGTGTGTGTGTGATCATGGCCATGATTAACGTACCTGCGCAGGTTTTATTCGTTGGCGTTGCTCTCTTGGCCAATCGTCGACGTCGGTGGGCTCTTCCAAGTGTTCGCCGAATTAAAGGTGCGGAGGAAGGGTGTCGGCGGTCCGGTACTCTGCCCGAACGTACGTCTACCGCACGCGGGTAGGCCGGATATGCTTCCTTTGCTCCGTTTGACTGCCATTCGTTGGCGGGTGAGGAAGAGCACCAGCAGAGCATGGGAAAAATGGCATAAAGCCCCAAATAAAAAGCGACTCTTGGACGCTGAGGTCCAAGGACGAAACACAGGGTTAAAACAATATACACTAAAACGAACAAATTCACAATTACCTTTTATACGACAATTAAACGCACAGGGAACAGAGTGTCTGCCCCTGGCGACAAAATCCAATATTTAGTTAACTAAGAAACGAAAAGCAAAGACAATTAACATTAAATTCACTTCAAACAAAACTAATGAACTGCACTACATTATTACAGAACACTACACACCTTTACAAACTAAAAACTGGCAGAAGATCGCCGGAGCTCACTTCTGTTCACCAGTCTGTTCACCTAACTTAAAGTGATGGAGTCAAGTCGATTTCTCTAGTCAAGTAAATTTCCTGCTATTGAAGCAGTCGTCTATTCAATCTACAAACTATTATAAACAAGTGCGCCAAATTCAAATCGCACATGGCCGTAAAACTATTTAGCGCCATCGAAAAAGTCCTATAAGATACGTAACATGAATCGTCATTAGCTTAGCCTAGACACAAACCTTACATGAAACGGATAATCTCTATCATAGGAAACGGTTCAAACTCAAAGACAAATTCAACGAATCTAAATTAAATAAGGTTTTACTTAAAAAAGATAAAAACGTCAAAAACAACAAATTAACAAAAATAGTAATAATTTAAAGAAACGAACTTTGAATTAAAAAACTAAATTATTTAAAAAAAAACGTATTTATCCAAATTTATTAAACTGAATTCAAACTTTGTTTTATTTAAACAGAATAAAAACGTCAAAACGTTACAAAACGTACCGAACTGTGAAAATACATTCAAAAGTTGTTAGCTATTAAATGTTAAGTTAAGAATTCTTAAATAGCTCATTAATTGACTACCCTTCATGTGAACTGTTGTACTTGGTCCACTCTGACTGAACATAAAAATTGAAAATGGTATTCAACAGTGTAATAACAGAAATATCAAATTTCAAACTTCCTGCTCACATTATACACTACTTTTATTAACTGTTGTCCTACTTGTGCATTCTTTTTTCATCAAATATGTAAAAACTTGAATGTGAACTGTAGTTGGTTGATGATTTTCCAAAAACCGTTCAGTCAGAGTGGACTAAGTACAACCATTTACTTAGCAATTTCTCGGTTTCAAGCATTATTTTACGTTTTTTTTTGCGATCAATGCAGAGCGATGTTGTGATGAATAGTTATTAAGATTTATGGCAAAATATCAAGAACATTTGTTGAAAAACATAAAACTTATAGAGTTGCAAACTTTAAAGTCGTTTTTCTTGAAATCAAGTAAAAGACACATGGTCCTCTCTGACTTAACGCCGACCAATTCGAAGATGAAAACGATGACAAGCCATTAATCATATAATATGTCAGCAAAAGCCTATCCGCTACCGAGAGGCGTTACTGTCAAACTGAGAAGGAAGCCCTGGCTATCATTTGGAGTGGCGAGAGATTCCAGCTGTATCTGATTGGAAGGAAATTTGAACTGGAAACTGACCACCGACCGCTCACAGCCATCTTCAAGTCCTCGTCGCATTCACCCGGCCGAATTGAAACGTGGGTCCTGATGCTGCAACCGTTCGCAAGTTTCGTGTAATCTACAGGCCAAGTAAGGCTAAAGGACAACATCGCCGATTCTTTATCTCGTCTCTCCAATTCACACAACGCCAAGGAAACCGATAGCTCCGACGATCACATGTAACACAATGCAATTACAGAATCTCACTACGGAAAGGGCGCATGGTTGGCTACCCAGAAGTAATCTTCTGCGATAACGCTATGAACTTGATAGGATAATGTCGAGAAATCAGCAAATTACATCGTTTGTTCCATGCGGAACAATTCCAGAACCCAGTAGTGACGGAAGCAGCTAGAAATTCGATTAGGTTTAAGTTTATTCCCGCGAAATCGCCGAATTTCGGTGAAATATTGGAAGCGGTTGTAAAGTCCCTGAAAGGCCACATGCGAAGAGTGATGGGAAACACCGTACTCCATCCAGGCGAACTGTTGATAGTCGTTACGTAGATTAAGGCCTGACTGAATTCGAAACCCAAAGACTGGCGAAGACTGGCGCTCGAGCCTAGCTATTTAGCACTGTAGTTGGAGGAAATGCCAATGCAGAACCCGTAGCTTCCGGGAAGGTAAGCCCAGCTCCCTGGGTTAGTGGGTTGGTGTCAGGCCCTGCGAGCCAGCCGTAAAAAATACTAGCACCGGAAAATCAACAAGAGAAGAATGCGAACCGATACCAATGGCGACGACCACAGCGACGAAAAGGGACTTGCGATTGGAAGCTCGGTACGTGGAACTGCAGATCTCTCAACTTCATCGGGAGCACCCGCATTAGACCGGCCCACATTTGTATGAAACGAAAAAAAAGTTCTCAAAATTCACGGGGCACCCTCTAGAATCGTGCCTTTGAATGAGAAGAACAATCTGTGAAAGATTCAGCTCAATCGGTTGAAAACTGAGCTGGCGCAAATGAGTTGAAGGTTTGTATGGGATGTTCAGTCCAAATATATGGGAAATTGGATGACCTCCAGTCACTCATACAGTACGTCGGTTTGGCGAGTTCGATTTAACTCAGAATTGAAAGAATAGCAGTTGATACCCTAATGAACAACTTTGTAGAAGACCATATCATGATAAAACTTAATTTAGTTGCGGTTTTAGCCAACGAAACCAGGATTAGGACATCTTCCCCCGTTCACTCTCGGTTATTACATGCAGCACGTGTTTGCCGTTCGAAACTTGCTCACTACATCATAGGCGGCTATGTTGTCCTTCATTTTCATTGCTCACGCATGTGGGTGAGTATCGAGACAATGTAGAATTACATAGCTGCCTATGATGTAGCGCGCAAGCTACGGCCGACCAACACGTGCTGCATATAACAACCGAGAGTAAACGGGGGAAGATGTCCTCATCCTGGTTTCGTTGGCTAAAACCGCAACTAAATTAAGTTTTATCATGCTATGGTCTTCTACAAAGTTGTTCATTAGGGTATCAACTGCTATTTTTTCAATTCTGAGCCAAATCGAACTCGCCAAACCGGCGTGCTGTATGAGAGACTGGAGGTCATTCAATTTCCCATATATTTGGACTGAACATCCCATACAAACCTTCAACTCATTTGCGCCAGCTCAGTTTTCAACCGATTGAGCTGAATCTTTCACAGACTGTTCTTCTTATCCAAAGGCACGATTCTAGAGGGTGCCCCGTGGAATTTTTCGACATTTTTGTATTTGAGCCGGTCTAACCCGCATACTCGCCGATATACTGAAGGACCGCGGGTTCGGAATCGTAGCGCTGCAGGAGGTGTGTTGGACAGGATCTATGGTGCGAACGATTAGAGGTAATCATACCATCTACCAGAGTTGCGGCAACACACGTCAGCTGGAAACAGCTTTTATAGTGATGGGCGACATGCAGAGGCGCGTGATCGGTTGGTGGCCGATCGACGAAAGAATGTGCAGGTTGAGGATCAAGGGCCGATTCTTCAACATTAGCATAATAAACGTGCACAGCCCTCACTCCGGAAGCACTGATGATGACAAAGACGCATTTTACGCGCAGCTCGAACGCGAGTACGACCGCTGCCCAAACCACGACGTCAAGATCATCATAGGGGATCTAAACGCTCAGGTAGGCCAGGAGGAGGAATTCAGACCGACGATTGGAAAGTTCAGCGCCCACCAGCTGACGAACGAAAATGGCCTACGCCTCATCGATTTCGCCGCCTCCAAGAACATGGCCATTCGTAGCACCTTCTTCCAGCACAGCCTCCCGTATCGTTACACCTGGAGATCACCACAACAAACGGAATCGCAAATCGACCACGTTCTGATTGATGGACGGCACTTCTCCGACATTATCGACGTCAGGACCTATCGTGGCGCTAATATCGACTCTGATCACTACCTGGTGATGGTTAAACTGCGCCCAAAACTCTCCGTTATTAACAACGTACATTACCGGCGGCCGCCACAGTACGATCTAGAGCGACTGAGGCAACCGGATGTCGCCACCGCATACGCGCAGAATCTCGAGGCAGCGTTGCCGGACGAGGGTGTGCTCGAAGTGGCCCCTCTAGAGGACTGCTGGAGTACAGTGAAAGCAGCCATCAACAACGCAGCCGAGAGCACTATCGGGTACGTAGAACGGAGTCGACGAAACGATTGGTTCGACGAGGAGTGCAGAGCGGTTCTGGAGGAGAAGGATGCAGCGCGAGCGGTAATGCTGCAGCATGGAACCCGACAGAATGTGGAGCGATACAGACAGAAGCGGAAGCCGCAGACCCGTCTCTTCTGGGAGAAAAAGCGCCGCCTGGAAGAAGCGGAGTGCGAGGAAATGGAACTGCTGTGCTGTTCACAGGAAACACGTAAGTTCTACCAGAAGCTCAACGTACCCGCAAAGGCTACGTGCCGCAAGCCGAAATCTGCAGGGATAAGGACGGGAGCCTCCTGACGGACAAACGTGAGGTGATCGAAAGGTGGAAGCAGCACTTCGACGAGCACCTGAATGGCGAAGAGAATGTAGGCACGGAGGACCAAGGCAGCGGAGGAAATGACTATGTTGGTGCAGCAGAGGACGGGAACGAACCAACTCCCACGCTGAGGGAAGCTAAGGATGCCATCCACCAGCTCAAAAACAACAAAGCGGCAGGTAAGGACGGTATCGCAGCAGAACTCATCAAGATGGGCCCGGAAAGGTTGGCCACCTGTCTGCACCAGTTAGTAGTCAAGATCTGGGAACCCGAACAGCTACCGGAGGAGTGGAAGGAAGGGATAATCCGTCCCATCCACAAGAAAGGCGACAAATTAATGTGTGAGAACTTTCGAGCGATCACCATTCTGAATGCCGCCTACAAAGTGCTATCCCAGATCATCTTCCGTCGTCTTTCACCTAAAGTAAATGAGTTCGTGGGAAGTTACCAAGCCGGTTTCATCGACGGCCGGTCGACAACGGACCAGATCTTCACCGTACGGCAAATCCTCCAGAAATGCCGTGAATACCAGGTCCCAACGCATCACCTGTTCATCGACTTCAAAGCAGCATACGACAGTATCGACCGCACAGAGCTATGGAAAATTATGGACGAGAACAGCTTTCCCGGGAAGCTGACTAGACTGATAAGAGCAACGATGGACGGTGTGCAGAACAGCGTAAGGATTTCGGGTGAACTATCCAGTTCATTTGAATCTCGACGGGGACTACGACAAGGTGATGGACTTTCCTGCCTACTATTCGACATCGCCCTGGAAGGTGTTATGCGACGAGCCGGGCTCAACAGCCGGGATACGATCTTCACGAAATCCAGCCAATTTGTCTGTTTTGCGGATGACATGGATATTATTGCTAGAACATTTGGAACGGTGGCAGAACAGTACACCCGCCTGAAACGTGAAGCAGCAAAGGTTGGACTGGTGGTGAATGCGGCTAAGACAAAGTACTGCTGGTAGGAGGGACTGAGCGAGACAGGGCAAGCCTTGGCAGCAATGTTACGATAGACGGGGATACTTTCGAGGTGGTAGAAGAATTCGTCTAGACCGGTGGTTCTCTACGGACACGAGACATGGACGATGCTCGAGGAGGACCTGCAAGCACTCGGAGTTTTCGAGCGACGGGTGCTAAGGACGATCTTCGGCGGCGTGCAGGAGAACGGTGTGTGGCGGAGAAGGATGAACCACGAGCTCGCTGCACTTTACGGCGAACTCAGCATACAGAAAGTGGCCAAAGCCGGAAGGATACGATGGGCAGGGCATGTTGCAAGAATGCCTGACAACAACCCTGCAAAGTTGGTGTTTGCTAACCATCCGGTTGGTACAAGAAGGCGTGGAGCGCAGAGAGCACGATGGGCGGACCAGGTGGAGCGTGATCTGGCGAGTGTTGGGCGTGACCGACGTTGGAGAGCTGCAGCTGCAAATCGAGTATTATGGCGGCAAATTGTTGATTCAGTATTATCATGAATTTGATGTGAACTAAATAAATGAATGAATTCGAAACCCATCAATCCGATTAGTAACGACCAGGGTGCAAAATGTTCATAGTCATTGACCGAAAACAGCACGATTTTGAATGATTCTGCACTGAATATTCAAAACAAACAAATTCATTTTCGCTCTCCCTCTTCACACAATCAGTCAATTCGTAGTCATTGAATATGAAGCCAATCGAGAAGCATCTTCATAATTACCTACGTTTATGGCTACGATTCCTTCCAAAAACACTTCGCAACAATCAAATGGGAAAAGATCTGTGTAATGCACTGTTAAATGTTATCGAAACGTTAATATTTTATCAGCAATTTAACATTTTGTAAGATGTTTACAAATATTCATTGACTTTCATTCAGTTGACAAACGAGTATCGAGCAGCTGAATATGAATATACAGGCAAGTGAATGAAAATTGCTGCACAGTGAACTTCATCTCGTCTGCTCGAAAATTTTGCGCCCTGGTAACGACCATCGAGATCTAGATGGGTTGACTCCCGGGCAGTTTCCGGTGCAGCGACCGCTAACTGAGATTTCGGAGCCGAATCTCGTAAACGTCCCGGAGAACCGACTTCGTAGATGGCGCTTAGTTCAGCGCTAAATTCAGATGCTATGGAAGCAATGGTCCACGGGTTACTTCTCAGACCTTCACATCTGGAACGAGAGGACGTGAAGAAGAGACAATCTGGACATCGGAACAATGGTATTACTGAAGTAGAATAAACTACCACCACTGCAGTTGCAGCTTGGACGCGTGACGGAGCTTCACCCGGGAGCAGATGGTATCATCAGGGTGGTTACCATTTGCTCGCAGCAAGGAACATTTCGTCGAGGAATCCAGAAGATATGCATCCTTCCGATTCAGGGCAACCAACAGCAATTCGATGGAGCACAGCAGATCAGCATCAGTGCACCAGTCCGCCAAGTAGAATAAGACTTCAAAAAATACAATTACACCGTCTTCGACCTTGCTGAACATTACTAACATTCGACATCAGACAACACATAGTCCAGTGGCCCAGTGAAGAATTTTCCGTTTGACGAAAAGTTTTCCCCGACTGGAGCGGGAATCGAACCCACACGCCGAGGCTTAAGAGACACCGAAACGACTGACGCCCCGTACTTCTGCTTCCGTTGGGGCACCCTAGGCAGCAAGTGGCACACATTTCGCTCTTGATGTCTGGAGGCGACGCTCAAGTAGCGTTCATCCGGTTGTCGTGTTTTGTCAGAATCTACCGTTTTGCTTTCCATAACTAGGGATATGAACACCAACTGAGGGGGTTAAAAGCAAAGGGGTGTAAGTGACAAAAACCCACTTTCGAGTAAATGAGGTTTAAAGTTTTTCACCCATTTTTCTTTCCATTCAAAATGAATGGAGTTTCAAAATCGACCCAATTTTCTACGATTTATTGTAATTTTTTTAATCAACGTAAAAATATTCTTGAAAAAGTTCTTGAAAGCTTGAAATCTGAAGATTTTTTTGATATGCTCAGCTCAAAATCGACAAAATGGTCACTTACACCCCTTTGATTCTGGGCCCCTCAACTGTCTCTATTGTCGTCGCCGCAGCCCAGACAGACGGTCCGTTTGAGGTGATGCTTGCTTCTACCGTTCCTGTTACTTACTCGTACAACCATTAGGCTAAGTACGCCCCCATATAGGGCAACTGTCGGCATTTTGCGGTGCTTTATTACCGCTATGACAGGGGGCACCGTATAAGTTACGTTGATCCGCTGTAGTGTTTTTTTCTGGATCCCAATCGTACTAGTATACGACACAGACGGTCGGAAGTGCTTTCACTTCCATGAACTCATGAGCTCCGCAAGGTTCCTTGCTGGGTCCATCCTGGGTTATGGAATGTCATGTACGACGAGGTGTTGGGATTAAGGATCCTGGTGACCGTTGCCACCATCGTCCGCTTCGCTGATGATATTACGCTGGAGGTCTACAGTGAATTGATTGAAGAAGAGGAGTTGACTGCAGACTACTCTATCGCAGTTGTGGAGGAGCTACAGGAAACGGGAATTGACCCACCACAACACTGAGGTGGTGGTTGTTAACAACCGAAAACCTGAGAAGTAAACGGTGATTTGTGCAGGTAATTGCACTCCCGAATAAAAAATACAGTAGATTAACCGAACGTTGTATTGTAACAGTACTATTTTAAACCATATTTTACAATAGACACCACTGTAAAATAAAAATACAATAACAATAAAATGTAATGTAGACACCATACCGTGAATTGTAAATAAGATTTTTACAATATACTATACGGGTTGTTAAGTATCGTAACAATATAAAAAAATATTTTTCTCCGTATATATTTTTTTGCAAAACCATATATAATATTGTAAATGAATTGTTCTAAATACTGATACGTGGGTTTTAATAAACCGTACATTGTATGGTACACGTATGGTTTCAAACAATATAATGTACCGTAAATATATTGTTTTTAATTGTAATTTCACTATTGGTTATACATTTAATTAAATGGTTTTGGAATGATTCCCTTTTGTTATGTTGTATTGTTTTACATTACATAAACCATATAATGTTATATTATCTTGTAATTTTCCTCCTGTTAATGGCATCTTAGGCTTACTAGCATTATGAGAATGCGCTTTGGGAATTCTCCAGAGCGTTTTGGATAACCCTTCATATATTGGATCGCCCACGTCTAAGTCTGAGTCGAGGTCTGAGTAGTCTCTGATTGCATTACCAGTTGAAGCCTAGGCTCCCATGCCCCACCAGTCAGATAACCGGGTTTCGCAAACTAAGCATTATTTGTGGCAACACTTTGAGCGGCATGATGGAACTATGCCGAGCGCGCTAAGTATTATTAGACCACTAATGTAGTTGCATGAAGTGGGTGACGAGGTACATAAGTATCATTACAGCGTGCTTAAACGTTATTGCAATATTGAGGCTCCAGTTGACTAAAGTTTGAAATACACGGGGAAATACATAACAACTCATGAGAAAACTGTCAAGTTCGATTCAAGTATAAGTTAGGTTAAAAAGTGAACCCACAGACGAACCTATATTAGAATTTCTTTCAATAAGGAGTGTATCGTAAAGTAGTTGAAAATGTTTACAATAGCTTCAAAAATAGTTTAATACAACTTTTAAGTAATTTTATTTTTGGTGATACTGTATAAATCCTTGAATAAAGAAATGGCTTTAATGATTTTCTTAAAAATGTTCTTTTAACTGGGATTTAACCTAGATTACTGAACACATGTTTTTGAATTTTTGCACACCTTCATAAAAATTGAAATTGCAAAAAAAGTTCGATAATGTTCGAAAATTGTTAACTTTTTTGTGCAAATATAATAAGCTCCAGAATCCTCATGATATAGGCAAATTATTATTTTTTTTAATCTCCACTGCATTTAAGCACAATTCTTAAAAATGAAAAAGGCCATTTTTGAGGAACCCCTTTTTTATATGCTCCTCCAAATCATGTTTACGTAAATAAAAAATACATAAAATGAAAAATTCGCATTTTTTTAAATAGGATATGTTTTTTAATTTATGGACGAGTAAGTTAGAGCAAAAAATGGAAATATATCACCTTTTAAGATATTAAAAGCAGAGCTTCAAAGTTCGACCAAAAAATATAGGTTTTTTGGAATGGGCCATTTTGTAGATATAGGAGATTTTTCTATCGAAAATATGAATTTTGAAAGTCGGTGTTGAATGACAAGTCACGTCTGTTGTGTTGTCGAACGATTTGTAGCCCGTTTGTCTAACGTCGATTTATACTTGAAATACGCTTTCAAAATTAATTATCGTTCATCGCTATCGCTTCTTAATCATTGAAAAGTGTATTGCAAGAGTCAAATGACAATTTGAAGCTGAAACATTACTAAAAACGGCGAAATAGTGAACCTGAAAGTGTTTTTCTGCATCTGCTCCATTGTTCGTCGCCGATCTGAACCCCTCGTTCAACGATGTCTTGCAAAAAATGTTCGCTCGTAGTGGATTGCGCGACCGATTTGTTTGTAGTGTGCGAAGGGAAATGCTACAAAACATTCCACGCTGCTTGTGTTGGAGTATCAGAGACGAGTGTTTGTTGCCTGAATACCAATATCATTTGGTTGTGTGACAACTGCCTGTCCGACTTCCACAATAGTCAACGCCAAAAGCAATCCAGCACTAATGATAAAAGCGAAAATCAAAATGTACCTAGATCTATCGCGGCCGACCTGACCGATATATCATCAAAAATCGATAAGATGATGAAAATGATCTCCGTAGTTAATCATTCTGGAAAGTCTCCCGAGCAGGAAGAAATGTTACCTGTGTTACCACCAAGTCATTCTACGCCGATCAAATCTCCAAAATTGCACGCTGGCTCCAGGAATGATAGCAGTCTTAATGTTGAGTCGATATCACAAGCGCATTCAACGAGAACAAATAATAATTGCCACAGTGGGGAAACGTTCTCTTTATTCTTAACGAATATTGATGATCAAGTGACAGAGGATGAGATAGTTAGCTTAGTATCGCAGTTGGTTGGAATTGAAGGGAATCATTGCATTGGAGTCAGAAAGCTTGTATCAAAATTGGAAATCAAATAGCATTGTTGATTACGCGTCGTTTAAAGTAGTACTAAGTGATAGATATAAACAAACCGCGTTGCAGGCTGACACTTGGCCTGTTGGAATAATGTATCGCGAATTTATTGATCGACCTAGAAACACATGGAAACCAATGTAAAAAGGGAAAAACGAATATCTTTGTAGTGTAAGTTATTATTGAAATTATCTTTGTTTATTGTTTTTTTTTGCCGTGTGTAGTGTATTTTTTTTAATTTTCATATTAATGCGTTAAATCATTTTGTTGTGTTTTGCTGCATACGCGTAGTCAATCCAATTTAAGTAAAATGCCTTGTATATGTATTTGTTTCCTAGATATGTTGATGATTTCTGGAAGTACTTTATTTTGTAATCGAAAAATGTGTGACATTCTTTTTCTATTGCAATGTAGTTTTTGTGTTCTTGTGTACAAGTAGTATTTAAGATATTCAATAAGACTTTGGTCAGTTGAATTAAACACTAATAAAGAATAATAAAGAATAAAGAATGATATGTTATGTGTACATAACTGTTAACAAGCATCAATATTTTCCAGATTTTTTATCGTACAAATTTTATTCACTACACATTTTTGAAATGTTGAAAGATCTTAGCAAAATTGCATTTTGTGCAGATTTTTATTTTGTGAGGTGTATTCATTTAACCATATTTTCAATAATACTAAACATTTTCAAAATTTTTCCAAGCTGTTCTAAACTTAACTATATTGTGAAGATTTCATAGAAGAACCGAAATGAAAAGACCAACCCAGCTTCGAGATAGAGCATCCTAAACATTTTCAACTACTTTCCGATACACTCCTTATTCAGTCCAGTCCATATGTTAAAGATGGCTCCCCGCATAGTAAAATACAGTTTGCCTCACAGTCCAAACAGTAAACAACTTTTATCTGCTGAGGTTAACTTATCACAAATTGTTGTTTCAATGTTGAACATTAAGCTACCTAAGATTTGGTATTATAAAAAACGGCTTGTGCAATCTATACAAAGCTGTAACAATATATTGTACTGTTCAAGTAATGTTAAATTATATGTGAGTGAAAACTTGACGTAAATGGTTAAAACGAAGCGTTACTATCTGCTAAACAGTTTCTTTGCGAATTTGCACTTCTTACTTACACACCTTCATTTAACTATAAATTACTACGCTTTAACAGTTTGGCAAATGCTTGCATGCATTTGTATTTGTCGTGGCAAGTGAAACAAAAAAAAAGAGTTGAAATTTCAGTTTGCGTTTTTTGTGTTGTTTTGTTGTGCGTAGCAGAAGAGTTCTTAAAAAAGTGTCTGAAATTGAGCTGGCGCTGCCCAAAACTGTGTTTTTAACGTGTGTTATTGTGTGGTACGGTGGCCACCATCCAGCGCCAAGGTCAACACGCAACATAGCCAGCACCAGCATTTCTACGGTGCCGATTGTTCCCCGCAAAAAGCTTCAGGGGGAAGCCGTCAATCGGTTGCGAGGTGCAGTTCCTTCTTCGGTAGGATGGAAGCACAATCAGGTAAACCAATAATAACATTACCAACGCAGCCCTTGTAGCTCTAACCGTATGCCGATTCAAATTTGATAATTTTATATGCACTTTTTCTTTCTCCAGCAACATCTTTGATGCGCGGAATAGTATTTTGCGGTGTTGGCAAGCTATTCCAAGTGCCGACAGGCTCTTTCAACATCAAGAAGCACTGGAAATGGCCTCCAGAAACAAGCCCGGGAAGACGCATACCTAGATGAAAAATCAGCAATCAGTCCTGCCGGTGGATGTTGGAGAAGACAAAAGTCGATCCAGGAGCAAGTGGAATTTGCGCTACATTGAGGGTTATTTGCAGCAAGGGTTACGTTGAGCTATAGAAGTATGTTTACCGATATGAAAAAAAAGAATTATTGGATTCTTGTAGTCCTTGACGCGTATACAATAAATATACATGAATGGTACTCCTTAACTTGCTCCTGAAATTGTTTTTTTTTTTATTATTTCAAAGTGGATGATAGCTGCGTTTCTAAGTGAAAAAACCCAAATATCCAGGTAATCATCAAAAGTTCAGACAAAATTAGTGAAAACTTGTGACGGTTATACTGGTGTAGCCTTGTTGGATTTTTTCAACTTGGAAACGTAACCATCATCCTTTTTGATTTGATGAATTTGTTAATTTTTTTCACGATTCATATACGATTGAACTATATATGATACGTTTAAAATACTATGAAAACCCATTAATTAACAATAACCCATACATTGCTCGATTTTCTTCGAGATTTATTGTTAAACTGTTCTCTCACCGTTTTCTATGCAGTAAATTTCCTAAAAAACTGGATAATAAATTCACCATATACTTTACTGTATTGCGAAAAATTTGTTCGAGAAAATGAGCGATTTTTTATGGTAACCTATCTTAACCGCCTATTCCACATACTGTAATTTGGCGGATTACCATTTGTCATACTGGCAAATCTGTACATGGTATGGTTATCTTACTGTTATCTCGGACAGTCTGACAAATGATTAAATGACAATTGCTAATAGTTATCTACCGTATGGGAAATGTTGCGTTTACGGTTAGTGATTATGCGGGTCTACATCAAAGATAAAGTTCGTCAATCGTATTCCTCTCATCGCACTTTACATATACCTAGCCCGCCATATCTCTTGGATCTGCAGTTCTTAAGACATCTGGTTTACTACTTATTTAAACATTTTATTGACTTTAAATTGATGTTTTTCTTTCCTTTCCTTTGCATCAAAAAAGTCACAAACATCAACAAAACAAAGCACGGAAAAAATCTAAAACTGAATGAACAATTAAGAATGCATGGTAAAGGATTATTTCGGAATAGTGAATAGTGGTTTCTGCTTAAGTGGTGTTGCGTGTACGTACACGTTGCATTACACGAACACTACCTGAGTTACTGGTTGAAAATAGTAAACCAAAATCAGCTGATCCCGGCAAAATCAAATAGGTATATTTTCAACCAGTAGATTTGCATTAGTGTTCGTGATGTCGCGCTGCGAAACCACTATGGTTCAAACGTAAGAAAAACAGTATAATATATTATTACATAAAGATCGGATGTAAATGTATAGTAGCTACAATGTGCACAGCTTTTAGCTAACCATTCCATTACAATACACTTTATTGTAGCTGGTACACTGTATGGTACAGGAATGGTTTTCACCAAATACCCTATGGTTAGTTTTTATCCGGGCTATCACTTCGACACGCTCCGCCAAGCAGTTGGGGTTGATGGTCGACGATAAGCTTACCTTTGGTGGCAACGTGATTTTACGCCTGCAACAGAGCCTCCGCAGCAATAGCGGCTCTGTCCCAGATGATGTTGGTAAAATCTTACCTGTACACAGTCTTACCTCACTCATTCGACATTTATTGCCGGTAGAAACTTTTCCTTTTTTGTACAATGTTGCCAGTTCCACCAGAAAATCATCACAACACATTGCATTGCCGGGGCCCGTGGCGCAGTGGCTACACGTTCGCTTCATAAGCGGATGGTCATGGGTTCGATCCCAGCCCCGGCACTTCGTCAGTTGCTCTTCCCCCCGAGAGCGGCTGGAGCTTGACCCTCTTCTGAGCTCTCATAGCTCAAATGGACCCGGATAATTGTGATATCGGCAACCCCTAATGGACGACCCCCAATCGAACTGGAAAAGGAACAATAGCCACACATAATTTCATCATCGTGCTCATCATTCTACCAAAGACAGAGTAGAAAAGTGAAAGCAGCACAAAGGTAAACCAGTTCGATATAGTAGAATAAGAATATAATAGAATACATTTAGGCGCTGTACAAAGTGTAAGTGCAGCCGCATAGGAATCGCTCACGTAGTGCCCTAGTGCCCTTAGAGCTGTAAAATAGGTAAAGTGGTTAAGAATTAAAAGAACACATTGCATAATTCAACATTTACAAAATGCCTCCTATTTCATTTGAATCGCCTTTTCAAGGCCGGATCCTATAGGCCGGATCCCTAATTGATATGTTAAATAATACGTACCTATCTTCCCACAGAAGCATTGCAAAAGCCTCTTTACGGTTAGTTCACATTAAATCGCACATAATGGAAATGTTACCCAGAAAAAGAAGGATCCTTTCCCGACTCGCTTGTGATTATCGTTTTCGGCATCTTTTCACCTTCGTTCCCCGTCGTTTCGCCAAATAGCCCTATCACTTTCCACAACTTCCAACTGGTCCTGCAAAAATTCGCAACCACATCAAAGGGAACCACACTTTTACCATCATCATCAGGAGAAGCAGTAGCAGCACCACCATCCGATCCATATGGAAGCCGAGTGAGTCCATCGTCGCGTCGTCGGTAGAAATTAGAGGCATAGAGATCATAGACGACAACGGAAAGGCGGCGGCAAGGACGAATTTAAAAAGTTTTGAAAACAAACATAAATAATGGCAACGCTCGCCAGGGGGGCCGAACCGTTTGAAGTTGGTGTGTGTTGTCGCTCTCGATCTTTTGATCTGTGGCCATTTTTAACTTTTGAGGCTTGTACTTTGCCGCATGTAGGCTACTTTTTTGTTCTAAATGGGGTCGAGTCGGGGTAGAATGCAGCCAGCCAGCGAGAGCAGAGTTAAATGAGCTTTCTGTTGGAAAGTTTGCTTTCTACTTTGGACTTGAATGTAACATGGAGCATCATGGTTTTCCGACGAAAATAATTCGGCAGATACATGCAACACTTGATGGAAAAAGGTACCAGGAAACCAGGTATCTCATCTACGTTGGATAGACCATAAACTTGGCAGCAACCGCAAACTAGACAAGGTACATGGTCGTGAGTATAGACAGCGGTAGTTCTAATAGTGGTAGTGCTGAAGTTGTTAAACTATTTGTTCATCTTGGGTGTGTGGCATGGCAATGGCATTTATTTTTTCTTCTGACCTCCTACAGGAGCTGAACCCTCCTCTCCGCTCAGCGTTTTACCACGTTCTAATTTCACTTCTACATCCACAGTTATCAACTGAAACCATTCGGTTTTACTCGAAGGCAGCATTTTAGGCCGATTCTCGTCAGGTCATGAAAAGGCGAAAGCTACCGATAATCGTTTGCCGTCCGGCTGGCTAGCTGACGATGACGACTAACAACAGCAACGATATGGAAAATGATGACAAGGCAAAGTTTGGCCGTTTGACGGCTTCTTTGTTGCAAACTTTTGGCACCAATCAATAGGTAAAGTCATTCCGAATGAAATCGGGAAAGTCAAAGGCGGAGAGCATAGCCCGTCGCACCACAATGGGAAAACATAATGGATTTGAAGGTGGGTGTTGCAGAGCAACAAACGACCTTTGTCGAGAGTGAATTTTTCGGTTCGAAATTTTGCATTCAGGTCATGATATGGCTTAATCTGCAGCGAAAGAGGCAAACGAAAGAACGGGAGTCAATACGGTTGAGATAAACAAAAGTAATTGTTTGGTTCATGTGAGAAGAAGTTCAATTTTCGTCAATTTCAAGGTTTCGTGCACATTTTACTATTTCACAAATCTGTATTCAAAACAGCATCACTTATGGCGAATAAGCAAAATTATGAGAAAATATATACAAGTAAATAATCAAGATTAGCTCATGAAGTGGGAACCTATCATAATGAGAGGATAATTGTTGCCAGATTCAGATCACGAGTTTGAATCTTACCATGATCCAATGTAGCTCGCCATACGATGCTGCCGAATGGCAAGACAAAGAAAACGTTTGCAGTCAACTGAATGCTGTCGTGGATAAGACTCCGAAAGGTGATATCAAGATCTTCATGGGCGAGTTTAATGCGAAGTATGGTTCCGACAACTCGAACTATGAGCACGTCATCGGACTATGGTCTCGGAGAAATTAGCGAGAACGGAGAGCTGTTTGCAGAATTTTGTGCCAACAATGACATTATGATTGGAAGATCGTTCTTTCCCCATTGACCAGTGCACAAAGAGACATGAGTATCCCGTGATGGCGTCACGTAAAATCAAATCTACCACATTCGCATCAGCTGAAAATGAAGAACGGAGCCTTATTGATGGTCGAAACAAACGTAGCGTCGATATTGCGTCTGATCTTCATCTCCTAATCGGCGAAATCCGGCTGCGCATTGCTAGGATCAATCGACAGGAGGACAAAATCAGCCGTCAGTTCAACACACACCGACTGAAAAACGCAGCGTTGAAAAGGTCCTTCGATGAGTCTCCATGCTGCGGATATTCCGGAATGTGCAAACGTAGAAGATCAATGGAGCGCCATCAACAACGCCTTCATCGACACCAGCGAGAATAATTTGGGTGAGCTACGTACCCGGAGAAAGCAGTGGATCACATATTCGCGTTAGAGCGAGCGAAAACACGAGGAGCCAAAGCCGTAGCCCAGCAGCACTATTTGGCTCTCGAGAAGGAAGTGAAGTGCACATGTAGGCGGAACAAAATAGCGTGGGCTCTAGCCGACGAAGACAAGAAAGCGGCTACTACACGCTACTCTATGATGTCTGACGTAGACTTAGTCACAACTGCTGCATCAATTATACTGCAACATATGGGAAACCGCGACATTTCCGGTCGACTGGATGCAAGGCGCCTTAGTGAAGGTGACTGTATGCGATAATTGGTGGGGTATCATGCTGCTGTGCATGTTCTCAAAGTCCTCTGCAAAGTTATCGTTCACCGGATACAGGAGAAGATTGACGCAACTCTCCAGCGACAGCAAGCAGGATCCCGTGCCGGATGATCCTGTGTGGGCCATATTGTCACGCTCCGTATCATTCTGGAGCAAATCAATGTATTCCAAGAATCTCTCTACACCTGGTGTCCATTGATTATGAAAAAGCTTACGACCGCCTTAAACATGAAAACATGTGGGGAACCCTCAGGCGCAAGGGTGTCCCTGAGTAAATCATCGACGAAGCGCAGTACAAGGCTTTTTCGAATACTGCACAACGGTGTCTTGTCCGACCTCATCTGGGTCGTTGATGGAGTGAGGCAAGGATGTATACTATCACCGCTACTGTTCCACATCGTAAACGACGTGATCCTGGTAGGTACGGTTGATCGTGAATCGTGGGTTGTTGTGACAGCCCATTGACATGGAGCACCTAAATGACTTCTAAATGGCTGATGACATTGCTCATCAACGGCGCTCTGATATGCAGATTAAGCTCGATGATCTGGCCAATCGCTCCTCGGCGGCAGGTCCAACCATCAACGTCAACAAGACCAAACCGTTGGATGTAAATACGGTCAACCCTTTCAGCTTTACGGTAGCTGGGCAATCAGTAGAGAATGATGAAAGCTTCAAATATCTTGGTAGCCAAATGGCGGCACCAAGATCGACATACGTGCACGGATCACGAAGGCGAGGGCTGCTTTAGATAGTCCAAAATCCGAATTTTCAACTCGAACGTGAAACCTGTGCTGCTATACGCCAGTGAAACCTGGTGTGTATCAGCGGAGAACACTAATCGGCTGCAGGTCTTTATTAATATATGCCTGCGGTATATAATTCGTGCATGGTGGCCTCACAATTGGATCTCCAACGTGGAGCTCTATCGTCGTTGTCATCAAAAGCCGATAGCGACAGAAATTCGGGAGCGAAAGTGGAGGTGGGTCGGCCACACTCTACGCAGGGGTGGAAACGAAATCTGCAAGTAAACGTTAGATTGGAACCCAGCAGGACATCGAAGCAGAGCCAGACCCAGAGGCTCGTGGTGGCGCAGCCTCAACAACGATATATAGCAATGTAGGGATTGAGAGGGATACCAAGAAAAGGAATCACAGGGCATATAGCATAGCAGCAGTGATGCGCTGCCGGATAAACAAAGCAAACGAAACAAACGATCAAGATGAAATGAAACTTCAGTCTTGTAAAGTATTTCGCACGAGTAGGTTGCGTCATGTGCAATCTTCCTCGTTTGCGCAGTTTCGGCCGGCGGAATAGGTTGGATTGGAATGCCACCGTGTCCGTCCGGACACGACAAGCAAGTGAACAGCAATTTAACCTGGCGACATGTCAAGGCGATGGCGGCTATCGCCCAGGATGGAGATCTTTCAATTCACCGCTCTGCACCACCATGGGTGCTCAGGACTGGAAGTAAATTGTCAATAGTCATAGTAACTCCTAATCAACCACAACTTGTGCAGCCGTGACTCTTATCGTGTATTGCTTGGGCTCTTAGCTTTCTCCGGGTTGGTATCAGATGCTTCTCCCTCAGTACATATGATTCCCGGTTCTATAACATTTACCCGAAAACCATTTACCCGAAAGACATTTACCCGAATGACATTTACCCGAACGTCATTTACCCGAATGCGACAAGTACCCGAATGCGACATTTACCCGAATGCGACAGTTACCCGAATGCGACATTAACCCGAATACGACATTTACCCGAATGCGACACTTACCCGAAAAATTTAAAAAAATGGTGTACCTGATCTCCATATCATTTGTCAATAATAATATGTTCTAGCCCGGAATCAATTAGCAGGCTTTGGTTAGACCTAATAATCATCAGACTGAGTGATCATCAAGCACTCTGGAACAAGACTAATTGGCGGTTACAATGCTATTTTAATCAGAGGACTTTTTTTTTAATATTTTGTTCTTTTACGGCTACATCCAATTAGCCCAAACGTCAATTCGAATCAATCAGGAGATCGCCCAAAAAAATCCTCACTGTGGATAACTTATTAAAAGTTGATGAAACTTAATCAGTTAGAAAATGTGTAATCCTTGGGGTTATCTGTAACTACGTTCTGTTTCATGAACAAGAATGGTTTGCGGAAACGTAAGAAGCAAATGCAATCCATTTAAGAAAACTATGACGAAGGGAGAGGTTTCAGATTCAAACAATTTGCCTGATATTCAGTGTGCATAACAGATGGCCGAAGACGATGTATTTACGTGTCTATTCAAATATGGATCCTGGGAGAGCTCAGTATGCTTATCGAACTGGCCTTTTTGAAACTAACACAGCGCAGCGCAACATTTTTTTTTGTCTCAAGAGCAAACTTATGTGTCTCCGAAGGATTTTGGGCCGCTGAATCCGAATCCGGGCTCAGATTTGCTCCAACACGTCACAATTTTGAGCTTTTCCTCCATTCATAGGGCAAAATATGCGATTTTGGGCTTTTTTGACGGCAAGTTATTAAGCATGGAAATATTTTTTTTAATCAATCAAAAGGTTTATTGGTCAATTAACGTCTAAATTAACGACTCATGCAAAATATTTCGTTTTACTTAATCAAATTCGATAGATTTAAGCATTTTATGTTAGTATGAAAACTTCAGCGGCCCAAAATCTGTCAGAGACACATAAGTTTGCTCTTGAGACAGACAAACAGTTATTTATTTCTTGTTACGCTGTGTAATGTGTTCTTTTAAAATTTGCTTGAACATTTGCTGTTGGCGCTGATCTCAAATCATATTTAAATAATAAATTTTCCCTTCTTTTTATCATTGGCTGTTCTTTGGAGCTGTAAAGTGCGGATTTTTTTCTTAGAGAATTCCCCTTCTCAAGATATAGCTGTACTTTCGAAATTATAGTTATTGCTATGTAAACCATAAGTATTGTAATCTGAAATGTTCCCTTCTTTCAAATGTTGACTGTTCTTTTCATCATAATTCATTTGTAACGGAATTCTTGCCCCAGACCTTGTCAACTGGCTGGCGTTTTGATGAATGAGAATGGACAAAAAGTCGTCCAGCCATTCGGCCAAAAATCAATCAGGTCAAAAGTCATGAGGATGAATGCTAAATTGTCACCAAAAATTGATTGAGTCTATCAGTAAGCATTGACTTTGGCCCTATTATGAAGAACTGTCATGTGATGAAGCACATTTAAGTTAAAATTCTCTCCTTGTTTTATAATTTTATTGAAAGTACGAACAAATGAGAGAGTGATAAAAAGGAAACCCATGAATTCATCTTTCTACCTATATCCTTTAGGGAACTTACATACTTATCTTTCGGGATAATGACCCATTCGGGGTTATGGCTTTTGGGATAATGTCCTGTTCGAGGTTATGATGGCATTCGGGGGAATTAGGTAGAGCTTCTTTTACAGAAATAGTGTCCCTGAGTTGTTTGGTGGCCAAACTATTACCTATGCTTCGGAGATTTTTCCTTCTTCTCTTCAAAGGATGTTCTTTCAAGTTTTACTGCTGCATATTTTATTGGCGTTTGAACTTCTTAATGTATATGAGTTTTGTCCTTCTTTCGATTATATGATGTTCTTTTAAATTACACCCTTACATGATTGAGTGATGGATTTCAAGTCTACATCTAAGATTTTTTCCTTCTTTTAATAATAGGATGTTTTGTTTGGGGAACAATCTGCAAACTTCTCTCTCATTTTTTTTCTAATGATATGTTGATTTTCCGAGGTTTGTTTTCTAATCGTTTTGAGCTAATGACTATTTGGCCTTCAAACAGAGATTTCCCCTTCTTTAAATCATAAACTGTTCTTTGCTTGTCGAAAGAACAGCTTATGAATCAAAGAAGGGTAAATATCTAGAGTGAATGCTAACAGCGTTGACACAAAAAAAATGTAAGCTGCAGTGATTAGTTTTATTCAAGCATATGTCCTGTGAATTCCTATCGCGGATCATTTCAGAGAAAATTTGATTAAATGGGTTCTTGAGGTACTAGATATTCAAAATCCTTTTATAATTCACAATACAAAATAATACATGTATATTATGAATTGAACAAAATAAATGAACTTGATTCACGAAATCATAATTTGTGCATGGACATAAACTGTTATAAACTTTTCTGATAAATGTCGCATTCGGGTAAGTGTCGCATTCGGGTAAATGTCGCATTCGGGTAAATGTCGCATTCGGGTAAATGTCGCATTCGGGTAAATGTCGCATTCGGGTATTTGGCATTCGGGTATATGTTACATTCGGGTAAATGGTTTTCGGGTAAATGTCTTTCGGGTAAATGGTTTTCGGGTAAATGTTATAGAATCATGATTCCCAGGGAGCTTAATCTGATATTTTACTTGGGCAGAATCTCCCTCTGGAATTCTTCCAGGATTCATTCTGAGATTATTTTGGGAATACCTTCTGAAATTGCTCCAGGACTACCACGACTCCGTTATCGCTAGTCCGGCGCTTTAACCAACTAAGCTACAGAACAAGTTACAACTCTGCAGAATAGAAAGTCAAACTGGATTCGAAGCACCACCCTAAACCGGGTCCGTCTTTCACAACTTTATCTCTCTTTCGGCTCTTTGGCATCTATCTCCCGCACTCTCGCGGCCTACGAACAACAAGTGTGCACGTATTGTTTTTTTAGAATGTTGATATTGAAGCTCGACTGACACATACTTCGTCACTAACCATATGATCGGTGCAAACTCAGTATGCGTTGAGCGCTCAACGCGGACGGACGCACGGCCGTCCAACTGCGCTCGAGAGAACGTAACTCATGTATGACAATGATTTCATAGGGCACTGCACTGTTTTTATTTTGTATGGGGCTTTGACGTTTCTTGGCCTTGTTGTTTACAAAATTTCTATAAGAGTGAAAGAGAAGGAAAGAATTTCGTGCAGTCCCCTATTGTGCATACATGAGTTGCGTTCTCTATAGCGCAGTTGGAAGGCCGTGCGTCCGTCCGCGTTGAGCGCTCAACGCATACTGAGTTTGCACCGATCATATGGTTGGTGACGCACGCATACCAGGAACCTACATATTATCGAACTTGCATGAACATAAAATCTTTTTCCATAGGGTTTCAGCTTATGGTCTTACCTTTCAGAAAAGCATTTGTTCAAAATATTCTATCGGTAAAAATTGAAATAAATCAAGTTTGAAGATTTTCTATCAAATGAGGTATATTCAGAGCATAATTTTGTTGGTCATTCCGAACTGCAAACAACAATGCATCGTGCGTGACCTGTCACATACCCAATGGTCTCTTCTTAGTTTTATAAACATTATATTCATTTATCATTTCTCCGGCATCTGTGTTATATGATCAGCCCAAGGGGGTCTGCCGTGGTTAATAGTTCATTATATTCAATTTTGTTGGCTTCGTGGTCATGCGGTTAGTGGTGGTAAACGTTTAGGTGAGTATGTAATAAGTCATGGAGTAAGACTCGGAAAAAAAAACTTTTCGTGAAACGAAAAATTCCTAACTGGCTTCTGTGTGTTGTCGGTTATATAATGATAGTAATATTTAGTCTGTTCAGCGTCTGGATGAAGACGGTGTTAATTGCCGTATTTGTTTAATATTTTAAGTAACATGAACATTCGCCGGTGCGATTTCCACATCAGCCATCTTCTTTACCCCTACCGCAATATCGCAGCTTTTTGCATCAGACTTTACGTGATTAGTTTAAGTTATGCCTTCGTCCTGCTAACAATTGGGTGGAAAACAACTAAGAAGCATTAACGAGGCCAGCAATGTGAGTGTGTGTGATGAGGCACACAGTATACCAGAAGACGAGGCACGCTATTTAACAATGTAATCTTCAATTTTGGACGTCAACTTGTGAGTTGTGACGTCATCCTTATCGCCCTTTTACTTGGATGAAATTGACCATAATGAAGCACCAGTGCAGCAGAAAAGCCGACGACAATTCGTTCCATTCCATGGTCAGTTCTAAGTTTTTAATGAACAATTAATATTGTATGACGCGTTTACTTAAATTTCCGGCCCCTGACCTCCAAGAGATTGAGGAGGAGGTTGGCCGGTTGAAAAACAACAAAACCGCTGGAGCAGATCAACTACCAAGCGAGCTTCTAAAATACGGTGGAGAAGCACGGGATGGTAACATAAGGCTGAATTTCAAAAGGCTGAATGCACATAAGGCTGAATACAAAAGGCTATGTAACAAAAGGCTGAAATTACAAAAGGCTGAAATAACAATAGGCTGAAAACATGGCAAATTCCAAAACTGGAAATATGCATAATAATGAACTCTATAGAATCTGAGCTGAGGGTTTAATGATTTAAAAGATGGTATTACACAAGGTATTATATTTTCCGGAATACTATTCCCCGGAGTGGCATTTGCCGAAACGTCGTTCCCGTTGGTGCCGTGTCATTATGCCGAAGGATATCAGGCCTCAAATGCCACTAAGGCGAATGGGTTATAATGAATTTAATGCTAAGGAGGTTTACTAGGCAGCCTAGTTGAATGGTTAAATTATGATCTATGCATTTACCTCGAAAGAACAGCCTTTCTAAAAAAGCGGGAAAAATATCTGATGGAGGAGTAAGTATTGTGGCCGCAAATAGTACAGTATAACGACCAAGCGGAAAGGTTTGATGTTAATATCTGCATACTAATAACTCTCCCGTGAGTGATTTTTCCTTCTAATAAAAATAGGCTGTTCTTTTAAGGTATTTGCATATATTCAGTGTTGGCATTCTTACCAATGTGTAAAATGCAGCGAGCTTCTGCGTGCGCATATTTCTTAATAACGAATAATCGGAGATTTCCCCTTCTTTTGAACATAGGCTGTTCTTACTGTGTTTGAATGTTAAAGCTGCATATTTTTTTTCATCAAAGGTTTTCCTTCTTTTAAAATGTTGAAAGCACCATAATTTAAGTTCAGGTGTTGAAGCTGCTTACTTTTTGCCAGATGTTTCTCCTTCTTATAAAATCGGCTATTCTTACAAGCAGTATTGTATTCGAACAGAACGTGAGCCAAAAATGAACTGAACACTTTAATTTTTTTGGTCGACAGAGCATTGAACTTGCCTGTCAGAGCTTTTGCTGCTTAAGAGCACCCGCTCGGTTCCCATTCGACTTTGAGTTCACATGCGCTTATCTTCATCATTAAATCCTATGTGTCTTCATTCCTATGACTAAAACCTTGTGCCGCATCCACATGTTTTTACGTTATTATGTTATGCCACAGGGAAATGCATCATAGATCCTTTGGTACGACATTGTGGTCTCGGATATTGAAATACAGCTCCAGGAATTTAGATTTTTGGAAACACACGATGGTCGGATTGGTTCACTCTTCAATAAAAGGAGATTGAATTAGCCCGAAACATTGCCAAAATTGAAGGGTGAAATGGCGCAAATATGACCATTTTAGTACCGCCAGTCGGGGTGACATTGGGCCTGGGGGGTAACTTTGGGCCAAAAATCAAGAAAGATTTTTCGCTCAAAATACTAACATTTATTAAAGTGATTATCAAAAAGCTGATACCATATGGTAAATATAACTTGCGTTGTTCATCCGCTGTAGAAAAATGTCACATTTAGTTAATTTTAGTTGGAGTTATATCCAGAGGATAGCGGATGTATTGTAATGGATCAATGATCGTTTACAATGAATGTGGTCAAACTTTCACGTTTGTTTGTCTATGGTGTTATTTTAAAGTGACTAGGCACTGATAGGTTGTGCGCAAGCAGCTATATATTCACTAGTTTTGATTTGCAAGCGATATTTTCTCACATTTAACTATTAGGATTGAATTTAAGTGTTTGGCCCAATGTCACCCCCTAGAAGGGGTGAAATTGGGCCAATTTTAATTACTCTTTATTATTGTCAAAATTAAAGTTGAAGCATTTATACTTTAAACAATCCTAAACAGTGTATAAATGAACGTGTCTACCGAATTCAACATTGATTTAGAGCTAAAGTATTGTTTTAACGACATACAAAGGAATGGACTATGCAGTTTTGACCCAATGACACCCCCACTGACGGTATCACAGATACCAGGGTAACATGTTAGTCAGCATGCTACGGGTTCAGTCCTTTCCAGTTCATGCCGCGTTCAATTTACTTGTTCAAATATATTTGATCGCAGTGTGCCGAGTATGAACTTCAATGCAAATTGAACGCGTTCACACTGCAGTGCTGCAATTCGGTTCTGAATTCTTATGCGCACAACATTGGGGGAAATAGTTTCTATCGATATGTGATGCTAATAAACCTGTTTAGTCACCCGGAGTTCCTTGAGAAACTTAATCAGGAATGGACCGACGATCAGACTCTATTAGTTTAGGCAATTTTATGATTTTCGATAATTCATGCCAATAACTCCGTTACTGTATTGTATTAAATCATATGATTGGAAATCCAGATTTTCCAAAACCCATGAACCGGACTGGTACGCTCAGATATGGTTCCAATAGCAGAAGAATTTCTGAATCTAATGAGCTCAAAATGTTTGAAATCTGTGGAAACATGGTGGAGGTATGGCCATTTTAGTTTCACGGATTTCGCTAGTGTTCAATTTAGAGCTCGCACGCGTTATAAATTTAGAACTGAACAAAGTTCAAACTTTTTTGAGAACAGTTAGGTACAATAGTTTTTGCCTCAACTACCGCTTATTACCCGAATTACCCGAACATTTTTTTACATCTAAGACTCATTCAACCTAGTTTCCGAGTTGACACACATAATACTTCAAACGAGTGGAAATAAATTGTTGACGAAATCCTTTGTTAATTTGAGCTAAAATAGTTTAGTATTAGCGGGGTATTGGCCGATATGATACTGAAGAAAGTACAATAACATAGACATTATGATACTGAAATCCATAAGATTATGTTTCACTTAAATGTCTTTTCATCAGTTAGAGTTAGCTCACGTGACCAGATGTCCATTCGATGAATAGTCAAATCGATTGAATGTCATATACTTCCTCTTCCGTAAAAAGGGTTTTGACCAAATGACCGTTTGACCAAATGTACTTTCGAGCAAAGATTCTTTTGTTTCCTATGATCATTTTCAAGTCGAGTCAAATGTTTATCGAAGACCAATAGATTAGCCATAAATGTCCAAAATGTCATTTCATTCGATTCTCTACAACTTTCAAAACTTTTCAACATGTTGATATCTTTCAGCCTTTTGATCATTCAGCCTTATGTGTTTCAGCCTTTTGATCATCCAGCCTTATGTGATTCAGCCTTTTGTACGTAACCCGCTATGGCAGATTATGCACGAATACGGTTTCCCGGATAAACTGATACGGTTGATCAAGGCGACGATGGATCGAGTGATGTGCGTAGTTCGAGTATCAGGGACACTCTCGAGTCCCTTCGAATTTCGCAGAGGGTTACGGCAAGGTGATGGTCTTTCGTGCTTGCTGTTCAACATTACTTTAGAGGGTGTAATTAGGAGAGCGGGGATAAACACGAGTGGAACGAACAAAGATTTTTCCTTTGAAGATGACAAGAAACATTGCCGAAACGTAATGAAACGCATACCAGGAACCTAAGTATTATCAAACTTGTATGAACCTAACACTTTTTTTTGGCATTTCACATCGTCTTCTGCCAGACGCTACACAGACTGAATACCACCATATAACCGCAACACACAGAAGCTAGTTAGAAATTTTTCGTTTCACGAAAAAAAAAAAATTTCCGAGTCTCACTCCATGACTTATTACATTAGGCCGTGTCGATTTTTGCAAAATTGCAAATACACAATCCCGAATAGTCACAAATGGTTGCAAATGGACCCAAATGAAGCCCTGCAAAATTTAAAAAATCTAAAAAATCGGTAAGCTAGTCCGCAATTGACTTGAAGTTTTATATGGGAATTCTAATTTTTCAGTATGGGGAAATCCAACTTTTCAAACTTTTGAAGAAAAAGGCATTTTAAAGCAACTCTAAAAATCCGCTCCCCCCCTGAAGATTTAGTGCATATATTAGTGAACATTTTGTTAGAAGACAACTTTTTAGTTGCACTTTAGATAAGGGCGTTATTAAATTTCGAAACAACGGACATTTTATTCGCATGATTTCTAACTTCTTTAATTGGCATCACTGCACGTTTTTCGTGTTGAAGAGGGTGGTAACAGCCATCTGCGGCGTCACCACCCGCTGCTGGATGGAGACGCAAGTACCTTATAAATATGGGATAGTTGGGATTGTAAATATTATTGCTATATTACTTTATAAACTCTTGGTATCTTCGGCAAAGTTGTTAGCATGGTCAAGAGCTGTCCAGTGATGTACTAAATCATTGACAAATCCATCGCTAGGCGGCGCTAGTGTGTATACAAACTGCATGCAACGTATATGCGTGTATCTCAAAAACGTGATAATTTAAGTGTGTGGTGTCTTCGACAAAGTTGTTGACTGGGTCACGGGCTATCCAGTGACGAACCAAGTAAGTAGGAATTCAACCGATAGGTGGCGCTAGTGTGCATACAAACTGGATGCAAAAGTACAAACATATATGTCTGTATCTCAATAACGTGATAATTTAAGTAGGTGGTGTCTTCGACAAATTTGTTGCCTGGGCCACGGACTATGCAGTGACGAACGCAATACAGTCTAGACTCCTACTACACGGTTGGTTCGGGGGTGCAGTAGGAATCCGTGTTGTAGGAATCCCAGAGCTTGTGGGATTTCGCCTAATTGGGGGTGTGAGCGAATATCTCAGGAGTATTACAAGATAGCACCATACTTTCTTTGGAAAAATTGTAGTACTAGAATAGATCTACCACACAATGCGAACTAACATCCAATTAGTTGGCAATTTGGCCGATAGAGGCGCTATGTAGAAGTAATTGCATATGTTCACTCGCCAGTAGAAGCATTCATAAGTTATCACATGCGATATCTCAAGATCTACTTGATTTGGAACAATTCTGTCTTCGGCAAAGTTGTTCAGTGGGTCAAGAACAATCTGGTGATTCACCAATTAGTTGGTGATTACGCCGCTAGGTGGCGCTAGCTGTCAAGCGAAGTTTCAAACTTCTCTAGCTCGCGATCCAGAGCAGATAGAAAAGGGTCGTCTTCGACAAAGTTCTTCTAGAAGTCAAGAGCTATCTAATGATTCAACAATAAGTTTGTGATTTTGCCGCTAGGTGGCACTAGTTGTCAAGTAAAGTTTCACACTTCTCTATCTCGGGATCCAGAGCAGATAGAAAAGTACCGTCTTCGGCAAAGTTCTTCAGCAAGTCAAGAGCTATCTAATAAATTAACATTTAGTTTGTGATTTCGCCGCTAGGTGACGCTAGTTGTCAAGTAAAATTTTAAACTTCTCTGGCTCGCGTTCCAGAGCAGATAGAAGAGGGCCGTCTTCGGCAAAGTTCTTCAGGAAGTCAAGAACAATCTAGTGATTCAACAATAAGTTGAGGATTTCGCCGCTAGGTGGCACTAGTTGTCAAGTCAAATTTCAAACTCCGCTATCTCGGGATCCAAAGCAGATAGAAACGATTCATCTTCGGCAAAGTTTTTCAGCAAGTCAAGAGTTATCTGTTGATTAAACATTTAGTTGGTGATTTCGCCGCTAAGTGGTGCTAGTTGTCAAGTATAGTTTCAAACTTCTCTAGCTCGCGATCCAGAGCAGATAGAAGAGTGTCGTCTTCGGCAAAGTTCTTCAGGAAGTCAAGCGCTATCTAGTGAATTGACTATTATTTTATGATTTCACCGCCAGGAGGCGCTAGTTGTCAAGTAAAATTTTAAACTTCTCTGTCTCGGGAACCAGAGTAGATAGAAAAGTGTCGTCTTCGGCAAAGTTCTTCAGGAAGTTAAGAGCATTCTGGCGATAAAATAAATTGGTGATTTGGCTGCTAAGTGGTGCTAGTTGGCAAAGTTTTAAACGTTTCCATCTAGGAATCCATAGCAGATAGAAAAGTGTTATCTTTGGCAAATCTCTTCAGAAAGTATAGACCATAGAACAACCTGGTGATTCAATAATTAGTAGGTAGTTTGCCGCTGCGTGGCAGTATTTGGCTAATAGAATTTTGAACATCTATCTTGGATCCAGACCAGGGTTGACAATCGTCGTTCTCTTCACCGCCACGCAAAGAAAGCAAAATAAATCATATTCTCCCGACAGAACAATATTGATGAGTAGCATTTTCATTGCCAGAAAAGAGTTCCACGATGAACCCGAGGATGAACCTCCATGATAAATAGTCGACCACCAACATTTTTGTCATCCTTTTTGTTCCTTGTAAACGAGCGGCGACCGGCCATGGAAACGCCACCAGTAATCTCAAGTAGCACGCTTTACGAGTACGACAGAGCACGTTCTGGTTAAACAGAAGTCAGAATTTGTTAGAAGCAAGTCAAGTCACAGCGCAACAAAAACCTGCACTGCTATAACTTTTATGTGACAAGTGTGTTACTTGGGAAGGATTGACAATTCAGAGGTCCGATGTTTGATCCCACATGCAAACTTTTTTGTATATTGAAATTCATATTTGTGTGTTACTGTGCGACAACATAGGCTCCGCTCACAGACAAATACCCAAGCAACACACTCGGGCATTAATAAGTTCCTGTAATTTGTTTGCAACTATATTGAAAGTTATGCCATTTGAACCAATCGTCTTATTAACGACTAAATTACAACCAAAAAAGCGCAAGAGGTGGAGCCAATATAAAACATCCATTCGTGATATAAACGGCATTAATGCATTCGAACCAAGATACAACTTATAGTCGACTTAAAAAAATATGACCGATTCGACAACTAGTCAGCTAGTCACCACATTCGTCACAGCCAGTTATTATGCATCAACCGTTTAGTTCATGTAATTAATAAGTTGTGTGCATGAATATACCGCAAATAAGGCTGACCGAGAACGTCAATTTGAGTGCCGTTCCAGATTTATCGGTGAATTACGCATTTCAGCTCCATATTCTCAACGCGCCTCAGTCTACCTATCATTTTGCGAGTGAAAATTTAGGCATTTGTGGTAAAAATTAACTCGCCATATTGCTTTGGCGGAGTGCATTTCAGCAGCTCATTTAATGCAGCCATAAAATGCTGAAAATTATTTTAGAATTTAGAAAGATTCACAGCTAACACAGCTAATCGCGTTCGGTAATGTTTATCGAAATCTCAACTGCTGAACGTTCGGTAATGGATATTAACCGAAATTCTGTAAAAAAATTACAAAATTCCGGTAAAAAGTTATCGTTTATCTGTCAAACTTTCACAAAGTTCGGTAAATGTTGCCAGATATACCGAGTTTTTCCGGTAAACAAAACTTAACGGTTGAGATTTCGGTAAAAAATTACCGAAGTCGGTGATTTTTTCCAAGTGTGTACTATTTGCTGAATCATATCTATGGGAATCCGTATTGACAAATTACAACAATGCTGCGCGCGGTACACGGAACCGCCAAACTACCAAAAATTGGATTCTTTTGACGCAATCCTATAGTTCGGCCCAATAAGTCAACATTTGAGTGAATTGCTTAAACTCACGCAAGGTAAATTGCCTTTACCTCCAACTAAAAATATACTCAAGAGTAGGTAAATTCAACCCAAGACCCCCTTCATTCAACCCAAATTTGGGTAAATCTACATTTACTCAAAATTGGCTTATTGGCCTCAAGGACCCCCATTGGATAGACACATCTTTGTTTATTTAGACAATAATGTATGGTCTTGTTCAACGACGTAGGTTGAACTTGCTCGAAGTTGCTGCATCTCGCTCTAACCCGTTTGATGACAAATGGGTAAGAGCAAGATGCAGCAACTTCGAGCAAGTTCAACCTGCGTCGTTGAACAGGACTTATATCACTATGCCGTTTTTCTTTATTATCCAGAGGCTGCACACTGCACAGACTGAACATTACACTAACACGAGACAACGGACAACACACATAACACCCAGTGGCCCAATGGAGAATTTTCCGTTTGACGAAAAGTTTTCCCCGACTGGAGCGGGAATCGAACCCGCACTCCGAGGCTTACGAAACGCCTAGACGACTGACGCCGCTAACCGCACAGCCACGAAGCCCGGGTAACTAATCAATTTGATGTACTCATTTTAGGGTAGAATCGACCCAAAGTAAGGGTAGTTTGAATTTTCCGTGTAGGACATAAATAACCAAAAAAGCAGACACTTGGACGTGTACTTCCTACTTGCTACTTGAGATTACTATTAACTAACTGAACTATTGCGGTGCAACATTATCATACACGCTAAAAAACTCATACATGCTACTTCCTGGTGGCGTTTCCATGGCCGGTCGCCGCTCGTTTACAAGGAACAAAAAGGATGACAAAAATGTTGGTGGTCGACTATTTATCATGGAGGTTCATCCTCGGGTTCATCGTGGAACTCTTTTCTGGCAATGAAAATGCTACTCATCAATATTGTTCTGTCGGGAGAATATGATTTATTTTGCTTTCTTTGCGTGGCGGTGAAGAGAACGACGATTGTCAACCCTGGTCTGGATCCAAGATAGATGTTCAAAATTCTATTAGCCAAATACTGCCACGCAGCGGCAAACTACCTACTAATTATTGAATCACCAGGTTGTTCTATGGTCTATACTTTCTGAAGAGATTTGCCAAAGATAACACTTTTCTATCTGCTATGGATTCCTAGATGGAAACGTTTAAAACTTTGCCAACTAGCACCACTTAGCAGCCAAATCACCAATTTATTTTATCGCCAGAATGCTCTTAACTTCCTGAAGAACTTTGCCGAAGACGACACTTTTCTATCTACTCTGGTTCCCGAGACAGAGAAGTTTAAAATTTTACTTGACAACTAGCGCCTCCTGGCGGTGAAATCATAAAATAATAGTCAATTCACTAGATAGCGCTTGACTTCCTGAAGAACTTTGCCGAAGACGACACTCTTCTATCTGCTCTGGATCGCGAGCTAGAGAAGTTTGAAACTATACTTGACAACTAGCACCACTTAGCGGCGAAATCACCAACTAAATGTTTAATCAACAGATAACTCTTGACTTGCTGAAAAACTTTGCCGAAGATGAATCGTTTCTATCTGCTTTGGATCCCGAGATAGCGGAGTTTGAAATTTGACTTGACAACTAGTGCCACCTAGCGGCGAAATCCTCAACTTATTGTTGAATCACTAGATTGTTCTTGACTTCCTGAAGAACTTTGCCGAAGACGGCCCTCTTCTATCTGCTCTGGAACGCGAGCCAGAGAAGTTTAAAATTTTACTTGACAACTAGCGTCACCTAGCGGCGAAATCACAAACTAAATGTTAATTTATTAGATAGCTCTTGACTTGCTGAAGAACTTTGCCGAAGACGGTACTTTTCTATCTGCTCTGGATCCCGAGATAGAGAAGTGTGAAACTTTACTTGACAACTAGTGCCACCTAGCGGCAAAATCACAAACTTATTGTTGAATCATTAGATAGCTCTTGACTTCTAGAAGAACTTTGTCGAAGACGACCCTTTTCTATCTGCTCTGGATCGCGAGCTAGAGAAGTTTGAAACTTCGCTTGACAGCTAGCGCCACCTAGCGGCGTAATCACCAACTAATTGGTGAATCACCAGATTGTTCTTGACCCACTGAACAACTTTGCCGAAGACAGAATTGTTCCAAATCAAGTAGATCTTGAGATATCGCATGTGATAACTTATGAATGCTTCTACTGGCGAGTGAACATATGCAATTACTTCTACATAGCGCCTCTATCGGCCAAATTGCCAACTAATTGGATGTTAGTTCGCATTGTGTGGTAGATCTATTCTAGTACTACAATTTTTCCAAAGAAAGTATGGTGCTATCTTGTAATACTCCTGAGATATTCGCTCACACCCCCAATTAGGCGAAATCCCACAAGCTCTGGGATTCCTACAACACGGATTCCTACTGCACCCCCGAACCAACCGTGTAGTAGGAGTCTAGACTGTATTGCGTTCGTCACTGCATAGTCCGTGGCCCAGGCAACAAATTTGTCGAAGACACCACCTACTTAAATTATCACGTTATTGAGATACAGACATATATGTTTGTACTTTTGCATCCAGTTTGTATGCACACTAGCGCCACCTATCGGTTGAATTCCTACTTACTTGGTTCGTCACTGGATAGCCCGTGACCCAGTCAACAACTTTGTCGAAGACACCACACACTTAAATTATCACGTTTTTGAGATACACGCATATACGTTGCATGCAGTTTGTATACACACTAGCGCCGCCTAGCGATGGATTTGTCAATGATTTAGTACATCACTGGACAGCTCTTGACCATGCTAACAACTTTGCCGAAGATACCAAGAGTTTATAAAGTAATATAGCAATAATATTTACAATCCCAACTATCCCATATTTATAAGGTACTTGCGTCTCCATCCAGCAGCGGGTGGTGACGCCGCAGATGGCTGTTACCACCCTCTTCAACACGAAAAACGTGCAGTGATGCCAATTAAAGAAGTTAGAAATCATGCGAATAAAATGTCCGTTGTTTCGAAATTTAATAACGCCCTTATCTAAAGTGCAACTAAAAAGTTGTCTTCTAACAAAATGTTCACTAATATATGCACTAAATCTTCAGGGGGGGAGCGGATTTTTAGAGTTGCTTTAAAATGCCTTTTTCTTCAAAAGTTTGAAAAGTTGGATTTCCCCATACTGAAAAATTAGAATTCCCATATAAAACTTCAAGTCGATTGCGGACTAGCTTACCGATTTTTTAGATTTTTTAAATTTTGCAGGGCTTCATTTGGGTCCATTTGCAACCATTTGTGACTATTCGGGATTGTGTATTCGCAATTTTGCAAAAATCGACACGGCCTAATTATTACATACCCACCTAAACGTTTACCACCACTAACCGCATGACCACGAAGCCCACAAAATTGAATATAATGAACTAATTAACCACGGCAGACTCCCTTGGGCTGATCATATAACACAGATGCCGGAGAAATGACAAGTGAATATAATGTTTATAAAACTAAGAAGAGACCATCGCGTATGTGACAGGTCACGCACGATGCATTGTTGTTTGCAGTTCGGAATGACCAACAAAATTATGCTCTGAATATACCTCATTTGATAGAAAATCTTCAAACTTGATTTATTTCAATTTTTACCGATAGAATATTTTGAACAAAGGCTTTTCTGAAAGGTAAGACCATAAGCTTAAATCCTATGGAAAAAGATTTTAGGTTCATGCAAGTTCGATAATATGTAGGTTCCTGGTATGCGTGTGACGAAGTATGTGTCAGTCGAGCTTCAATACCAACAATCTAAAAAAAAAAAAATACGCGCACACTTGTTGTTCGTAGGCCGCGAGAGTGCGGGAGATTGGCATCTAAGAGCCGACGAAAGAGAGATAAAGTTGTGAAAGACGGACCCGGTTTAAGGTGGTGCTTCGAATCCAGTTTGACTTTCTATTCTGCAGAGTTGTAACTTGTTCTGTAGCTTAGTTGGTTAAAGCGCCGGACTAGCGATAACGGACTCGTGGGCTCGAATCCCACCAAAACAAGTGGTAATTTTTTCACAAATTTATCTTTAAATTTGCCAATTAAAACGTACTTTGCCTAAAAATACTACAAAAAAACCACTTTGGTTGGGTTAAATTGATGGACCCCTCGCTTGGCAAGGGGCTGACAAGGTGACTAAAATGACGATTTTTCATTAAATTGCACCTAATTTATCGCATAATGACTCAAAACTTAATGTTGTAACATATACAAAACTTCACTTTTCTATTGAAGGGAAAGTATAGACCTTTCATTTGAAGTTGAAAAATTTTTGGCAGCCATCTTGGTTTTGGTCGCTATTTTATATTTTATCATTAAATTGCGATTTTCGCTGTGTTCACAACCACCGGTTTCAAATCCGAACTCATCATTAGAAACCTGAGATTCTAAGCTTTCCAAAACATTCAAACGGGATCGGTGGAATCGCATGCATGCGCGTGGCGTGCAGCAAAATGTAAAGGGAGAATACAACGGGACGGCATCCTATTTTTTCACTATGGAGTTTGACAGGTGGGATTGTGCCTCCTTACGTGGAGCATAAATTTATGCTCCAGCCAAAATATTCACCAATACAGTCATGAAATTTGAATGTTTACCTTTTTACGAGGGATATTGGTGCAAAACGCTTGCATCACATTAGATCTCAGAGATTCTCATAAAAGTGTTGATCATGAAAAAGGGGCATAGTGGTTTCTGCTTTTAGTAGTGTTGCGTGTACGTACACGCTGCATTACACGAACACCACCTGAGTTACTGGTTGAAAATAGTAAACAAAGATCAGCTGTTCCCAGCAAAATCAAATGGGCATATTTTCAACCAGTAGATTTGCATTAGTGTTCGTGACACCGCGCTGCGAAACCACTATATTTGATAATTTTCAATTTGAGATTGTCAATGTATAGGTGAAGTTCCTACAGAGAGTGGGAATTGTTTGTGAAAAGACACACAACACGTCTTTTCACAAACATTGTTCGCCAAAGTGCGTTTTTCCTTATTTTCTCCCGCTGCTGTATTGAGTGAACGTTGGTATTAGTGAGCTCTGGTTGCGCATGATAAGCGGCAACAAAATCAGAACACCATAGCACCCCCGTGGGAGAATAGGATTTTTTTTAAATTTCTTTTCATTTGTGAAATTTAACTTAAGCTAATTCTTCACAAGGAGAATAGGATGTTGCCTAACGTTTTAATCGATATATCATTGTTGCGGTCAATGCACACCTAAATTTCAGCTAGGTTGAGGAGGTACGTCCCGAGCGTCTGTTCACCAAGGAGGTGCTGCTCAAACAGCGTCTGTTCTGGCATCCAGAGTGATTGCTGTATCGCGTCAGCTATACCTAAGAAGGCAGCCCCTTCAACGCAATGTAGGCAGCGCGGCCCCGGTAAGGTAGCTTGCTGAAAACCTTCAAAAACCCAGAAAAGCAATAGTAGCGTAAACGGATTGATTCAACAGCAACAGACCCGGCAACGAATAAAGCACAACGATTATAAAGTCGGATCTTGGAACGTGAGAACTTTGAATGAACCTGCACGTGTTAGGCTCCTGGCTCGTGAACTGCAGAATGTCGGCGTTAATGTGGCTGCTATCCAGGAGATACGCTGGCCCAAAACTGGAGAACGCGAATTCTGAGCGGTGGATCCCATCGCCAACACTTCATTCAAGTACCACATCTACTACAGCGGCGGCGATAAGGCAGAACGCGGAGTTGGCTTTATAGTGATCGGGAAGCAGATGAAGCGAGTTATTCGGTGGAAGCCGATGAGCGACCGAATCTGTGTGTTGAGGAGGAAAGGCAAATTCTTCAACTACAGCCTGATCAGCATCTATGCGCCCACGAACGACAAACCTGATGACATGAAGGATTCGTTCTATGAGAGCCTTGATAAGGCCTACGGAGAGTGCCCAAAACAAGATGTCAAAATAGCCATCGGAGATGCAAATGCGCAGATCGGCAGAGAAAGTTTCTTTCGGCCTGTCATTGGAACGGAAAGCCTTCATTCTGTTACCAACGATAATGGTCTGCGCCTTGTGACATTCGCTGCTGCTAGAGGGATGGCAATCAGCAGGTACCTACTAGCGTGGGACACGAAAATACATTTTACTCCTGTACATTTTTTGAGTTCCATTTTGGCCCCATATCAACTGTGTAAAAATTTGTAGTGTCGATCGGAGAAACTATATTTTAGCGCCAGCCATTTAAAGTTTTCATACGATTTACTATGGGGAAATACGATTTACAAAGAAAAATCGCCACAGGTTGCCTCATAACCCCTAAAAATATGTCGATGAATGATTTCTGCTGGAAATTTTGCGAGGAACAAACCCTCTGAAGACCGCAAAGCGATCTAAGGTACGAGGAAAAAGTTATTGACTGAAAACCGGATGGCATGCCAACGCTGTTTAACATGTAAGGAATAACAATAAATAATGAAATCTCTTCATTTCATCGATCGGGTGACTCGGATCATTATCTTGTAGCCGCAAAAATTCGGGCACGATTATCCAGCGTCACGAGTTCATGAAATAACAGGACGATGCGTTTCAATATCCAGCGCTTGTCAGCCGAAGGGGTTGCTGCACAGTACCATCAAAAGCTAGACGATAGGATAGGAGAGACCAAGGGCTCTGGAGATGTCAACCGCTTATGAGGAGTTATCCACGAAGCAGTGACAACAACAGCGCTAGAGGTGATAGGTACCGCTCAGCGACGCCAACGTAATGGTTGGTTTGACGAGGACTGCCAACGAGTGACGAACGAAAAGAATGCCGCCAGAAGTCCAATGCTAGTGGCTGGTACTCGGCAGAACAGAGAGCGGTACAGGGTGGCAAGACCAGAAGAGAAACGAATCCACCGCAGACAAAAACGGCAACACGGAGGAGTGTTATTGCTGAAGCGCAGGAAAGTATGGACAGGAACGATATGCGGAGGTTTTATGCAACTGTCAATAGCGCGCGGCACAAGACTGCGCCAGTGCCCGCCATGTGCAATGACCGGGAAGGAAATTTGCTGACAGACAAAACAATGGTGGCAGCCAGGTGGAAGGATCACTTCGAAGATTTGTTGAAAGGTAGTTGCGAAGTATGACGGTCAAGCATTGGAACCACCAACACTGGATGAGGTTAAAAAAGCCCTTAACGAGCTGAAAAACAGCAAGGCTGCTGGGAAGGACGAGGTCCCGGTCGATCTTCTTAAGCACGGAAGCGAGCAGCTACATCAATCAATCCACCAGATTATTATAAAGATTTGGGAGGATGAAGAATAGCCCACCAGCTGGTTGGATGGCCTCATATGCCCAATCTACAAGAAAGGGCACAGACTGGAGTGTGCTAATTACAGAGGGATTACCCTTTTAAATTCGGCGTATACGATACTGTCGCGTGTCCTGTTCAACAGACTGCGACCTCTTGAGGAGTCCTTCGTCGGCGAGTACCAGGCTGGTTTTCGTGAGGGCCGATCAACGACAGATCAAATGTTTATGCTGCGGATGATCCTACATAAATTTCGGGAATATAACTTGCAGACTCACCATCTGTTCATTGATTATAAAGCAGCGTACGATTCAGTGAGAAGAAATGAGCTTTGGCAAAAATGTCAGAACATGATTTTCCGGTGAAACTTATTAGGATGATACGCGCAACGCTGGATGGATTAAAATGAAGTATTCGGATCGCGGACGAAGTGTCTACGTCGTTTGTGACCTTGAATGGATTGAAGCAGGGGGATGCTCTTTCAAATTTATTGTTCAACATTGCACTTGAAGGAGCGATTAGGAGGTCAGGCGTGCAGAGGAATGGCCTTATCATCACACGGTCGCACATGCTCCTCGGTTTTGCGGACGATATTGATCTCATCGGCATCGATCGTAGGGCAGTGAAGGAAGTTTATGCTCTCTGAAGAGAGAGACAGCGAGGATAGGCTTGACGATTAACTCTACGAAGACGAAGTCCAAGATAGAGGGTAGAGACAGAAGTAGGCCTAGTGGTGTTAATGCTGAGGTAGTGATTGATGGGGATGTGTTTGAAGTTGTTGAAGAATTTGTTTATCTTGGAACACTTGTGACATGTGACAATGACGTTTCCCGTGAAGTGCTAAGGCGTATTGCAGCTGCGAATAGGGCATTTTACGAATTGCGTAACCAGCTTAGGTCCCGTAACTTGCATACGCAAAAAAAATTCGCTCTGTTTAAGACGCTGATTCTTCCGGTTGCCCTCTACGGTCACGAAGCGTGGACGTTAAAGGAGGTAGACCGAAAAGCTTTTGGAGTTTTTGAGCGCAAAGTGCTGCAGACAGTTCTCGGTGGAAAACAAGAAGATGCGAATATTGCGAATAATATAATATATAAAATACGGCAGACTTCAGTGGGCTGGACACGTAGTGCGAATGTCAGAAGAAAAAATAGCGAAAACAATATTCAGCAGAGAACGCGGTAGAGGTAGGCGAGATCTACGATCCCAACACGTTCGGGGAAACTGGAGGAACATCGCCAAAGACCGACGAAGATAGTACTCTACTATACACTCGGCGTTGGAGTAAAGTTACTTTGTAGCCAACAAGGTAAGGTATTATGGTATCTTGAATGAAACCCGGAATGAATTGTTGCAGCAATCCAGGAGTGAACTTCTGGAGGAATCCCAAAGGAATTATCTGGTGAAGTACCTGGAAGGATCCAAGAAGAAACACCTGGTGTTATTTCAGGAAAAAAATCCTTGAAAACTCCCAGAAAGTACAATGGAAAGAACCCATAAGGGAGCATTTGAGGATGCACTTCTGGAGGAAACCCAGGAAGAATTCCTTAAGAAATCCCGGAAGGTATCTTCGGAGGACTTCCTCGAAGAATAACAGAAGACACCTGTTTAGGAATCTCAAAAGAAAGTCAGGATACTTTCATAAAAAACATCCTGGTCACCCCAGAAAAAACTTCTGGAAGAGTCCTGGAAAAAGTTTGTGGCGAAACCGTGGACGGAATTCCTGTCAAATTCCTGAAGGAACTTCTGAAAGGAAATCTGCATACTTTCCCATGTACGCAAACCTCATATTAGGGGCTGTTCATAAACCACGTAGACCAAAATTTGGCCATCTTAGACCCCCCTCCTCCCTCGTAGACTTTTGTCCATACAAAAACTTTGAAATTTGTATGGAGCGTAGACTTTGGTCAGACCACCCCCCCTCCCTCTAAAGAGTCTACGTGGTTTATGAACAGCCCCTTATGAGATACTCCTTGTTGGAAGCTTGTTCTGCTATGTTGGTCTATTTTGTCGGTCATTTTGTCCGTATTGTAAATCATACAAACCAAGTTCAATACTGCAATCCATCCCATTCCCGTATTTCGAAACCAATTCGAAGATAACTCAATTAATTTCTGATGAATGAAGAAGCACTCCTAGTTAAACCAAAACCGTAACATTCCAACAAAATTAACAACTCCCAGCGACCCGTAGACCTACATCCGAGAATCCCAAAGAGCACAATGAAAAGCCTATCCAAAGGGAAACCAACCGGAACTGATTCGATTTAACGGGTACTCTTCTGGATAAACACTGAGCTGCTCCTCTTCTGGAAAACTATCAGCCTCAATGGTCCTTTATGTTGCTGGTGTCACATATTCAATCTCTATCAAATCCCGATCCTTTCTTGGTCAGAAAGCAGATTCCGTAAGATTACATCAGCTTTCTGACTCCTGCAGAGCGGAACAATTAATTAGGCACACCAAATGACGAACGCTAGCTACCCCATCACCACCACCTCTTCACTCGACGGACGGTTACAATGAAATATGATAAACGCAATAAATTTCACAACAAACCGAAGCCGGGATGGTTCCACGCTGTCTGCATCATTCTCGGAGCCGGTATTCATTCATTGCATTCAATCTCGGGCCAGGTAAAGCCTCGCTCCCGAAGGACAATCAGGGACAACACAGCCTGCAGAAGCTCGGATAGAAGATCTAATTTTTTTTCGTCTGCATTCCGTATCTAAAAGGGGAAGACAGAGGTGCGAGATAAAAGTGAAAACTTAAAGCCACCACACCAACCACAAGTCTGCGAAGGATGGAGATTGAAGACTGAGTAGCAGTGGATACCCGAAGAAAAATGTATTTGATTTAACTTGTGTATGTAAAGTTTCACCATAAATATCTTCATTTTTTCTTTAGTCCTCAATCCTGTACCATCTATCTTCTATCTTCAGGCCTATAAAGGGGCACGTTCGGTGTAGTACTAGATTTGTAGTAATGAGCTGAATTTTTGTATGGTGAGAAGGTCAATTCTCCGTTTCTGCATAGAAATGGTGCACAAAGCGTGGGTATTATGATTCCTTGCCTAATTTGATGCTGTTTGAGCAAAACTTTGAATAACTATGTTGTTTATGTTGCAAGAAATGGAGAAAAAAACAACACTGTTGCCCAAAGTTTTGCTCAAATAGCATCAAATTAGGCAAGGAATCATAATACCCACGCTTTTTGCACCATTTCTTTGCAGAAACGGAGAATTGAGGGCTATTCACACCAACGGGCCGGGACCGGGGCCGGGCCGCCGCCGGGGCCGGGGCTCGACGGGACTGTTTTCGCTTCGTTCTCACTGCAGACCGTGCTCACCGGGCTAGCGCATGCGCACCAGCAATTTATGTTGCGCGAACTCACGCACACTATGAAGCGGTTGTCATTTTTTTTTTGTTTTTGCTTCTGCGCAGTGTCTCCCGATGTGTTTTGATGTGCAGTAACAATGATGCAGAAAGGGAAATCAAGTGAATTACTGGCAGAACGTTTGTGCGATTTCAGGCAAATTCATGTTTGGATTCTACTGGAAGTTTTTTTGCAATTCCTCCAGCGTTTGTTTGTGGGTTTCATCCAGGACTTTCTTTTGTTATTCCTACAGGAGTCTGGCATTCCTCCAGCTCTTTTTGTGATTTCCCTGAAATTTCCCTGGGATTTTTTCAGGTTTTTCCGGAAATTACTAAAGGACTCAAGGGAATTTCTCCAAAAATACCTCCATTTACACCTTCCAGAAATACCTGCAGGGATTCATTTAGAAAAAAAAATTCTCCACGGTGTCCACTCCAAATTCTTCCAGGAATTCCTCCAGAAATTCATCCCCGAATTCATACAGGAATTGTTCAAGACATTACATCAGGAATTCTTCCAGGGATTTCTCCAGTTAATATTTGAAGAAATTGTTCCAGGATTTTCTCCAGGAATTCATACAAGGATTTGCCTAGGAATTCCTCTAAGGATTCCTCCAGAAATTTATACACGGTGTCCCACAGAAATTCTTCCGGTTATTTCTCCATAAATTCCTGCAGGTATTAATCCAGGAATTCCTACAGCAATTCCTCATGGGATTTCTCCAGAAACTCCTCCAGGGATTTCTCTACGGATTCCCCCAGGAATTTCTAAAGAGGATTCCTCCAGTGATTCTTCCATAAATACAGCAACTACTCCAGGAAACTCTCTAGAATTCCTTCCAGAATTTCCGCCGGAATATCATCAAGAAATTCTTCCAGGAATATCCCCAGTTCACAGAATTCCTCTAGAATTTTCTCCAGGGATTCTTTCAAAAATTTCTCCAGAAAATACTTCAGGCACTCCTCCAAGAATTACTTCAGGATTTAGAAATTACTCCAGATATTCTATCAAAAATTACTTCAGAAATTCTTCGAGCAGTTCCTTCAATAATTTCTCCGGGAATTTCTCCAGGAATACATTCAGAAATTTCAACAGGAATTCTTACAGGAAGTCTTCCAAGAAATACTTCAGAAATTTCTTCAGGAATTTTTCCAGGAATTACTCCAGGATGTCCTACATATATTTCTCGAGGAATTCATCCAGAAATTCTTCCAGGAATAACTTCAGGAATTCCTCCAGTAATAATCTCAGGAATTCCTCCAGGGATTTCTCCAGGAATTCTTCCAAGAATTACTCCAGAAATTGCTTTAAGAAATTCTTTACAGATTCCTTAAAAAATCCTTCTTAAATTTTCCCCAGGAAATCATCAAGAAATTCCTCCAGGAATTTCTCACAGAATTCCTCTGGAAATTTCTCCAAAGATTCCTTCAAAAATTCATCTAGGGATTTCTCCAGTGATCCCTCCATAAACTCCTACAGCAATTGCTCCAGGAAATACTCCAGGAATTCCTCCAGGGATTTCTCCAGTAATTCCTCCAGGAATTCTTCCAGAAATTCCGTCTGGAATTCCTCCAATTCCTTCCAATCCTCCTTCCATTCCTCCAATCCTTCAGAAATTCTTCCAGGAAGTCTTCCAGGGAATACTCGATGAATTCCTTTTTAAATTTCACTAAGAATAGGAAATTCTCCACAAATTAAGGGATTGCCCCGGAATTACTCCAGGAATTTCTCCAATAATTTCTTTTGGGATTGCTCCAAGAGCTCCTCCAGAGGTTTCTTCAGAATTTTCTCAAGAAATTTCTCCAGATAACCCTCCATAAATTCCTACAAAAATCCATCCTGAAATTCATCCTGGAATCTCTCCAGGAGTACCTCCAAGAATTCCTCCAAAAATTCCTCTAGGATTTGCTCTAAGACTTACATCAAGAATTGCTAACAGACTTCTGCCAAGAATTCTTTCAGAAATTTCTCCAAGGATACTGTAAAGAACTTCTCTAAGAATTTTTCCACGAATTACTCCAGCAACATCTAAAGACTTTTACCTAGAGTTCTTTAAAAAAATTTCTCCAGGAGTTTCTTTAGGAATTCCTCCAACAAATCCTACAAGAATTTTCCCAAGAATTTCTGCAAGAATCTCTCCAGGAATTTCGCCACAAATTCTCCAAAGAAATCTTAGAGATATTTCTGCAAAATTTCTCAAAAGTTTCTCCAAGAATTTAAATTTAAAAAAGTTTCTCCAAGAATTCCTACATGAATTCCTCTAAGCCCTTCGCCAATAATTCCTCCAACAATCCCTCTAGGAATTCTTCCAGGGAATCTTTAAGAGATTTTGCAAGAGATTCCTTCAGGAATATCTCGAAAAATTCCCCCAAAAACCTGCAGGATATCTTTCAGAGACTCCTCCAAAAATTACTCCTGGCGTTATTCCAAGGATTCCTCCAGGCATTTCTCTACAAATTTCTCCAAGAGCTCCTCCAGGAATTCTTCCGGAAATTTTCCAAGGAATTCCAACAAAATTTACTACTCCAGCATTTCTTAAAAATTTCTTCTTGGAATTGCTGTAGGGATTTTTCAAGATTTTTTTTAAGAATTCCTTAATAAATTCTTTCATAAATACCTACCCTTCAGGAAACCTCCAGAAATTCATAAAAAAAACTAATGGAATAACCCCAAGGAATCCTCCGAGAATTGCTTCAGGAATTTCTCCAAGAATTTGATATTCCTCGCCAAAAAATCCTCCACAAATAAATCCATTAATTCCTTTATAAACTCTTCCAGAAATTACTTTAGAAAATACTCAAGAAATTCCAACTGGTGGCCCTCCAGTAATTCCTTTAATAATATCTTCATTCCACTAAATATTCCACCAGGATTTTTTTTAAATTTCCTTCAAGAACTCCTACAAGTATATTTTCAGAATCGTTTCCAAGACTTCTGTCAAGAATTCTTCCAGCAATTCTTCAAGGAATTTCATCAGAAATTCATCGTAGAATGCTTACACCATTTCTCCGAAAGTTCTTTCAAGAATTCCTGCAGGAAATCCTCCAAGACTTCATCCAAGAATTTTCACACAAATTTCTCCAGTTACCCATAGAAGAATTCTTTCGGAAAATTCTACAGAGAAGACAGTTTTCTACATGAATTCTTCAAATAATTCCCACGGTAATTCATCCAGAAAGTCCTTCAGGAATTATTCCAGCAATTCTTGCAAGAATTCCTAAATAAACTCTTCTAGGAATTCCCCCAGGAAGTCCTCCAGAAATTTCTGTAAGAAGCACTTCAGGAATTGCTCTAGGAATTACTCTAAAAACTCCCCCAAGAATTGCTCCTGGATTTCCATCAAGATTTTCTCCAAAAACTCCTACACGAATTCCCCGTTGCATTACTCCAGGCACTGCTACACGACATATTCAAAAAATTCTTCATGGAATCCCTCCAGGAATTCTTCGAGGAATTCTTCCAGGAATTCCTCCAGGAAATTTTCAATAATTTATTTCGGGAATCTACTAAGAATCCTCCAAAAATGCCTACAGAAATTCCTCCAGGAATTCCTTCAAGAATTCTTCCTTCTTTCCTAAAGGAATCCTTTGGAGACATTTCTAAAATAAATACGTGAAAAATTCCTGGAGGAATTTCAGGAAAAAATCCTGAGGGAATTTCGGGGGGAGTTTCTGGAAATATTCCTGAAGTAATTCCTGGTGGAATTCCAGAAGTAATTCGTGAAAGAATTCCGAAATGATTTAAAGAATTGCGTGAGGAATTCTTGAAGGATTTCCTTGAGGTAGTCCTAATTCTGGGAGGAATTTCTGGAAAAATTCCAGGAGGAAATTGTTGAGGAATTCCAGGAGGGAATATTGTGGGAATTCCTGCAGGAACTACGGTAGGATCTCCTAGAGTACTTTCTACAGGAGTTTCTGAAGTAGTTTCTGAAAGTAATTGTTGGTGGAATTCTTGAAGTAATTCTTGGCGAAGTTTCTCCAGGAAATCCTTTAGAACTTTCTTCTGAATGAATCGGTGGAGGATTTTTTTATCACTCATGGAGAAAGCCCAAGAGGAATTTCTGGAAAATCCTTGAAGGAATTTCTAGAGAATATCTCTGTGAACCCATACATGATGGAATTCTTCGAGGAATCCCTGGAGGTATTCCTGAAGGAATCTCTGGAGGAATCTCTGGAAGATTTCCTGGAGGAATCCCTGGAGGAATCTCTAGAGGAATTCTTGTTGAAATTATTGATGAAATTCCTCTAGAAATCGCTGAAGGGATTGCTGGAGCAATCTTTTTGGAATCCCTGGAGGAATTTATGGAGGATTCCGTGCAGAAATTTCCTGGAGGAATCCCTGCAGAAATTTTCTGGAGGAACCCCTGCAGAAATTTCCTGGAGGAATTCCTGAAAGATTTCCTGGAGGAATTTTTGAAAGAATCCCTGGTGGAATTCTTGAAAGATTCGTGTAGGAATAAATTTGTTGAGGATTTCCTGGTGATTCCTAGAGAAATTTATGATAGAATTCGTGAAGAAATCCTGGAGGAATTTCTGGAGTAATCCCAGGAGATATTTCAGTAATCCCAGGAGATATTTCGGGAGGATTTTTGGAGGATTTCATGGAGGATTCTGGTGGAACTTATGGAAGAATCCCTGACAAAAGTCCGAAATATTCTTAGGGGAATTTCCGGAGGAATCCCAAGGAAAATTCTGAATAAATAGCCAAAGGAAATCCTGAAGAAATCATTGGAAGAATTCCTGATGGAGTTCTTGGAATAATTTGTTGGGGAAACCCCAGAGAAATTTTTGGAGGAGTCCCCGGATTTTTTGTTGTAGGAATAGATTCCTGGAGAAATTCCTCCAGATATCTTTAAATGAATTCCGTGAGAAATCTCTAATAGGATACTCGGAGTAATTCCTGGAGGAAATCCCAGGGAAACTCCTGGACTGATTTTCGGAGGAATTCCCGGTGAAGTTCTTGGAGAAATTATCGCAACAATTCTCGGAGGCATGCCTGTAAGAGTTGCTGGAGGTTTACCCGGGGTAATTCCTGGAATTTGTAAATCAATAAATAAATAAATGAATAAATAAATAAATAAATGGAATTTGTGAAGAAATACACGGAGGAATTTCTGTTGGAAATCCTGTTGGAATTCCTAGAGAAATTCCCGGAGGAGTATTTGGATGAATTCCCGGAGGTATTCCTGGAGAAATTTCTGTAGAAATTTCAGTAGGAATTCCTAAAGAAATTAGTGGAGGAACTCCCGGATAACTTTCTGGAGAAATTCCTGGAGTAATTTATCCGGCAATTCCTTTAAAAAATCATCAAAAAATTGCTTTATGAAATCTTAGTGCAAATAATCTAGAATTCCTTCTGCATTTTATATATCATAAGGACATATTTTTAAGAAATCCTTGCGCTATTCTTTGATTAATTTCTTCAAAGATCCCTGAAGACATTTCCCAAAAATTCCTCCAGGAATCCCTCCAGAAATTTCGTCATGAATTCTTCACAGAAATCTTAGACTTTGCCAATCCTCCAACAATCCGTTCAAGATTTTTTCCAGAAATTTCGCAAAGGATTCTTCCAGGAAATCCTAAGAGATTCTCCAGGAGACTCCGTCAAGATTTCTCAAAGAATTCCTCCAGAAACCTCCAGAAACTCTTTTAGGAATTGCTGCAGGGATTTTTTAAGATTTTTTAAAATAATTCTTCCAGAATTTTTTCATAAATACCTCTAAGATCCTTCAGGAAACCTCCACAAATTCTAAAAAAAAACTGCTGAGATAACTGCAGGATTCCTGGAGTAATTCTAAGAGTTATTTTTGGAGGATTTCCTGGAGATTTCTGGTAGAGTTTATGGAGAAATTCTTGAAGGAATTCGTAAAAGAATTCCTGAAAAAAAAAATCCTGGAAATTCTGGAGCCTTCTTAGAAGAGTTTTAAGAGTAATTTCTGGAGCCTGGAGGAATTCTTGGCGTTAGTCTTAGAGGAATGCCTGGGGGAAATTTTGGAGGAACTTTTTTGAGGAATTCCTACATGAATCTCTCAAAAATTCCACCAGGGATTCTTTCAGAAATTTCTCCAGGAAATCTTTCAGGAATTCCTCCAGGAAATTTCTGCAGGGATTCCTCTAAAAATTCCTCCAAGAATTCCATTACGGATGTCTGTAGGGATTCACAGAGAGATTTCTCCAGAAATTCCATCTGGGATTTCTCCAGAAATTCGTTCAGAGTTTTCTCCAAAGATTTCTGCAAGAATTCTTCTAAGGATTCCTCTAGGAATACCTCCAGGAATACCTCCGATTTCTCCAGGAATTTTTCTTGGGCTTTCACCATGAATTCCAGCAGTGATGAAAAAAAATCTCCCCCGATTCATTCAGAAATTCCTTCAGGAATTCGTAGAGAAAGTTCTGAAGGATTTCATGGAAAAACTTCGCCAAGAATTCCTCCAACAATTACTTAAGAAATTCCTGTACGAATAACTCTAGGGAATCCTATCAGAGTTCCTGCAGGAATTGCCCTACGAATTCCTCCAGGAGTTGTTTCGAGAAATACTCCAGGAATTCTTCATTTCCTGGAATATTCCAGGAATAACACATTGAATTCCTCCTGCAATTATTTCAAGAATTCCTGCACGAATTACTCTAGGAAACTCTCCAAGCAATCTTCCAAGAATTACTTCAGGAATTCATCCAGAAATTCCTCTAAAAATCCTTTGGGGAGTCACTTCACGAAAATTCTTGGTAGAAGTTTTGGAGGAATTTCAGGAGAAATTCTTTAAAAAAAATCCTTAATGAATTTTTGAAGGAATTATTGAAGATATTCCTGGAAGTATTCTAGTATGAGTTCTTGGCAGGAATTCTTGGAGGAACTATTCGAGGAATTCTTGGAGAAATTATTGAAGGGATTCTTTGTGGAATTCTTGAAAAAAGTAGGATTTTGTGATGGATTTCCAAATACCTAGAGATTTTTTTGGAAAAAATCCCGGAGGAATTCTTGTAGAAATCCTTGGCAGAAGTATTGGAGGAATTCCTGGAAGAATCTCTCGAGAACTTCCTGGAGAAATTGCTGATGTGTTTCTTGAGGAATTTTTGGAGTAATTTCTGGAGAAATTCTAGGAGGAATTCTTGGAAGGATTATTGGAAGAAGTCTCGGAGCAGTTGCTGGAGAAATCCTTGAAGGAATTCTCTACAAAATCCTAAGAGTTACCGCATTAGTATTTTTATGAGGAGGGATTCTTTGAGAAATTCTAGGCATATATCTTGGACGAATTCCTGGATGAATTCTTGGAGAAATTCCTTGAGGAATTCTTGATTCAATTCCTGGAGGAGTTATTGGGGGAATTTCATAAGATATTAATAAAGGGAGTTCCAGAAATCCCTCCATTTATTCTTCCAGCAATTTCTCAAGAATTCCTACAAATAAATCCTCGAGAAATTTCTCCTAGGAATACTCAAGGGACTCCGAGAACTTTCAGGGAGACCTGCAGGAATCACTCCACAAAATCCTCCATAAAATTCTTTTGGAATTTCACCAGGAATTTCTCCAGTAATTTCTCCTTGGATTTATCCAGGAGTTTTACCAAGAATTTATCCAGGATTTTTTTTCCCCAAAAAAATCTTTTAGATTTTTTTAAAGAATTTCTCCTGGATTTTGTCCATATTTTTTTGCAATTTCCCCAAGAATTCTCCCAGGAATGTCACAGACAGTTTCCCCAACAATTGTTTCAAGAAATCCTTCCGAAACTCCTCCAGAAATTTTTCCAAAAGTTCCAAGAAGCATTTGGCCAATTTTTTAGAGTTTCTCCAAAGTTTTGTCCAAGTATGTCTCCATGAATTCTTCAATTTCGATATATTTCCTACGAAAAATCTTTTAGAAATTTCGGCAGAAAATTTTTCAGCAATTTATGTAAGAACTTCCCCAGGAATTCTTCAAAACATTCCTCCAATAATTCTTCATTAAATTCTCAAGGAGTTTCTTCAAGAATTCCTAGAAGAATTCCTTCAGAAATGACTGAAAAAATATTCCAGATACCATGCAAGCAAATTCTCCAGAAATTCTTTCAAGAACTTCTCCTGAAATTCTTCTAAGAATTCTTCCTGCATTTCTTCAGGATTTTCTCCTAAAATCTCCCTGAATTTCGTCCAAGGGCAACTTGAGAAATTTCTGAAAGAGTTCCTTAAAAAAATCTCCAAAAATTTCTTCATAAAAAAATTCCAAATTACTCTGGTTATTTTTCTAAAAAAATCTCCAGCACTTTCTCCAACTAGTTCTCCAGAAATTCCGTCATGAAATCCTTCAGATATTCCACCAGAAATACTCCCAGCAACTCCTGCAAGACTTCCTTTCTCAAAAATTTCTACAAAAATACTCTAGAAATTCCTCCATGAATTTCACCGAGAATTTCTTTAGCAATTCCTCCAAAAAAATCTCCTAGGAGCTCCTTGAAGAATTCCTTAAATTTCCAAGCAGTTCTCCACGAATTCTCTAAGAATTTCTCCAAAGTTTTCCAGTTTTCCCAGACCTTTTTGCAAGTATTTTTTCAGGAATTTCTCCAAGAATTTCTTAGAGATGTTGATCAAGAATTTCTTTAGAAATTTATGGAGAATTTCTTGGAGGAGTTTCTTGAGCAGTTTCTAGAGTAATTTGTAAAGGAATGTCTGGAGAATTTTTAGAAGAAATTCCTGGACGAGATCGTGGAGAAATTCCAATTCTTGAAAAATTTCTGTAGGAATTTGTGAAGCAATTTCAAGAGAATTTCATACAGGAATTTCAGGAGAAATTATTAGAGACAAAAAAAAGCTGTAGAAATCCTTGGAAAAATTCTTGGGGAAATTCTTGGAGAAATACATGGAGAACTTTTTGGAAAAATTCTGAAAAAATTCTCGGAGCAATTTCAGGAAGAAATCTAGGAGGGATTCTTGGAGGAATTTTTGGAGGAATGCCTGGTTAAATTTCTGAAGTAAACTTTAGAGAAATTCATGTAGGAATCTCTGAAGCAATTTCTAGAGGAATATCGGGGGGAATTCATGGAAGAATTCCTGAAGGAATTCTTGGAAGAGTTCCAGCAAGAATACCAGACGGAAAGAGTCCCAGGAGGAATTTCCGAAAAAAAAAAATCCTGGTGAAATTGCTGGAGGAATTCCGGGAGAAATTCTTGGAGAAACTCCAGGAGGAAAACTTTGAGGAATTTTCGGAGAAATTCCTGGGATTTTTCAGAGGTTTTCTTAGGGAAATTATATGGTTTTAAAGAAATTCTTTGAAGAACTCCTGAAAAAATTCCTGAAAGAGTTTCTTGAGTTATTTTCGACGGAAATTCTGGAAAACTTCTTTATTCTCCTAGAAATTCTTGGAGGAATTCTCGCAGGAATTTATATTAGAATTTCTGCAGGAATTCCTGGAGAAATTGCTGAATTCCATAGAGAAATTGCTGAAGAAATTCTTAGAAAAATTCCTTCGGAAATTCTTCGAGAACATCATGGAGAAAGTCATCGAAAAATTCTGGAGGAATTCTTGGAGAAAATCTCAGAATCAATTGTTGGAAAAATCTTTGAAGGAATCCTTTGAGGAATTGCTGGAGGAATCCCTGGTGGAATTTCTGGATGAATTCCTGGAGGAATCCTTAGAGGACGTTTTGGAAGAATCCCTGGAGAAATTTTTGGAGGAATCTTTGGAGAAATTTCTTGGTGAATCTTTGGTGCAACCCTTGAAGAATTCCTCGGAGAATCTCTGGAGGAGCCCTAGAGGAATTCCTGGTGGGCCTGGAGGAATCACTGGGTACAACCTCTGGAAGAATTCCTGGATGAATTTCTACCAAAACACCTCGAGAAATAAATGAAGGAATTTTTGAAGGTATTTTGGGAGGAAAACTTTGAGTAATACTGTAACATTTTCTGGAGGATTTTCTTGGAGAAATTCCTGGGAAAATATTGGAAAATTTTAAGGAGAAAATCCTCGAGGAACTCTTGGTGGAAATTCTCAATAAATTCTTCAAAGAATTACTGGTGAAATTCTTGGAGAAATCTCTTTGAGGAATTTCTTGAAGAAATCCTGAAAGAACTCTAGGAGGAAATCCTGGAAGAGTTTTTGGATTATTTTTTACAGGAATTACTGAAAGATTTCTTGGTGTAAAGGTTAAAGAAATTTTCGAGGATTTATTGGGATATTTTTGGAGAAATTTAGGGAAAAATTCCTGGAGATGTCCCTGAAATGATTTCTGGGGGAATTTCTAGAAGAATCTTTGAAGAAATCTCTCGAGTAAATTTTTAAGAAATTCCTGAAGCATGTACAAATTTCTGGAGGTGCTCGTGGAGAAATTCCAAGAGAAATTTTAGGAGGTACATTTAGTGAAATTATAGGAGGAATACTTGCAGAAATTTCTGAAAAAGTTTTTGGAGTAACTTCTGGAATAATTCCTCGAAAAATGTTGAATAAATTCCTGGAGAACGTCACGCAAAAAATCTGAAGAAATTCTTGGAATAGATCGTGCGAAAATATTTCGATAAATTCCTGGAGAAATTCTCGGAAAAATTCTGAAGAAATTCATTAGGAATTTTTTAGAGGAACTCCTGAAAGAATTCTTGCAGGAATTCCTGCAAAAATCACTGATAGATTTAATAGAAGAATCCATGAATGAATTGCTGCAGAAATGCTGGAGGAATACTTAAAGGCTTTTTGCAAGAATCCTTGGTGATATCTCTCAAGGAACCTTCGGAGAAATTTTTGGGTGAATCTCTGGGGGAATTCTCGGAGGAATTTCTGGTGTTATATCTGGAGGAGTTTCTGGAGGATTTATCTGAGCATTCCCTCATAATACTCCTGTAGGAATTATTGTAGGAATTTTTGGAGCAATTCCCGGATTAATTTCCTTTTTTTCTGAAAAATCCCTGAAGGAATTGCTGGAATAATTCTGAACTGCTGATGAATTTCTCTAAGGAATTCTTCAAGAAACTGCAGTAAAAGTTTCGTAAAGAAATAATGGAGAACTTCCTAGAGAAATTACCATCAGATTCCCTTAAATTAACATTCGGAGGATTTCATGATCAATTTGTCGGATTTCTAAAAGTTATATAATAATTGAAAAAACTGTGGGAGAATATGTGCTTTACTTCCCGAGAATCCATGAATATTGTATGTACTTTTTTGAAGATTAACATAAACCTTAAAAGCGCACTTGACGCTCTTCTATAAATGTTATGTACACATCCCAAACACAATTTCTAATGGCGCAAACGAAAAAAAAATGCAATTGTTGCGGATTCTGGTCAACCTGTTTTTTTAACTAGAAGTTCTTATCGAACTTCTTCGAAAAATTGCTTTGAGAAATTGCTGCAGAAAAAAACAATCCAAATCCTAAGCAGGAGAAGCCAGAGGAACCAAAACATTTTGTTATTATTTTCCTCTTGCTTTCTCCAACAGACGACTGACGACAGACGACCAGACGTCCAAAACAGAAACGAAAAACATTCGTCTTCATCAGCCACTCTCGTTCGAGCTCACAACTACCAACACACGACGCAAAATATGCTGCCCACCGTGCAGCTACCGGGCGTTCCAAATATCGTTGACAACGATATTTGCTGTCCGCCCGGTCGCACCCCGGTTTCGCCCCGGGCACTGCCCGGTTGCCGTAGTGTGAACGCTTCCATACATTGTGTATGAAAGAAATTCGAAACATAGCCCGGACGGGCCCCGGCGGCGGCCCGGCCCCGGTCCCGGCCCGTTGGTGTGAATAGCCCTTTGACCTTCTCACCATACTAAAATTCAGCTCATTACTACAAATCTAGTACTTCACCGATCTGTCCTAATATAGGTAAACTACGATTTACTATTTTAAGCATATTGGATACTGATTTTTAATAGGGTTTATTCGCTTCAAACACCCAAGTAGGGAAGAAACCGAAAGCACATCTTCCAGTGTCCTTGCTGATGGTGTCTAGTTTGAACTAGACAAGCACAAGTAGAAACGAGCCTAACAGGGCCAACCAAGGAAGATGATTTGGTTTCATGCTTATTTAGAACGCACCATCAGCAAAAACAACACCCAGATGGTAACTTTGTATTATGAAAGCTATGTATACTGGTATTAGGACATCGACCATCCATGTTTTGCTAGGCTCTTGAATCGAGCTTGGCTGGCACCACCATCAGGAAAGCGTCACTCTGTCTGGCGGATGATGACGACCGACCCATCCACCATTCTGATGGTATCCCGGAGCAGCTGGAAGAGGAATGTGGGCAGCACAAAATATAGTGCTCATCGTCGTCGGGGCGGCATCCGCCACCGCATTGCTTGGTTGGCGTTGTTTTCCTTTTTTTGTGCGGTTCGATTGTTAAGAGTTCAATGTCTGTGGCTCGTTATTGCGGGAGTGGCTTGGCTGCCATGTGTGCTTTCGAGGAAACCGATGTGACGACTCTGGTTATCATAAATGAACAAGGTTGTCTATTTTTTGAGGTGATTTCTGCGGAGTGACTGTGAGTATGTGTCATGGCATTCCTATATGAAAAGACATGTTTATCTGACTTAATGTGAGGGAACAATTAAAAATCGGTTTTGCATTGATGGATAGGAAATCGTGGTTAATCCTTTGTCGCCGCACATCGTTCTCCGGCACAACGCTCGTCCTGCATCGCTCGAAAGCTTCGAGAACTTTTTTTTAACCAGTTCATTTATTTGGGGCTCAATCGCTTTTAACGCTTTGCGGAGCCAAAACTCATTTTTGTATTTTATGTACAAATATAATTCTTGTACAACATAGTTAGTACGGGACGGAGCCAGGATACTCGTGGCAGCTCGAGTTTAGTCGGTCACATATGCTCTTAGGATGGGCGTGGTAAGGACTGGGGGTAAGGGTTCTCTGAAGCTCATTAATTCATTCATTTATTTAGTATTACATCAAATTCAAGATAAAACTGAATCAACAATATTTCTCCTTAACCCTAAAAGGGATACCTGGGGTCCATTGGACCCCAGAAGCCTTTCAGAGCTCGTCTTTGATGGAACACACTCAGCGAGGTGACGAAACTGAGGCCATGAAGGTATCCCTTTTAGGGTTAATACACGGTTCGTGGCTGCCGCTCTCCATCCTCGGTCGCGCCCGATGCTCGCCAAGTCACGCTCCACCTGGTCCGCCCATCGTGCTCTCTGCGCTCCACGCCTTCTTGTGCCAACCGGATCCACCTTCTGAATGCTGGGTTCGCCGTAAAGTGCAGCGAGCTCGTGGTTCATTCTTCTCCGCCACACACCGTTCTCCTGCACACCGCCGAAGATCGTCCTCAGCATGCGTCGCTCGACAACTCCGAGCGCTTGCAGGTCCTCCTCGAGCATGGTCCATGCCTCGTGCCCGTAGAGGATTACCGGTCTTATTAGCGTTTTGTACATGGTGCATTTGGTGCGTGGGTGAATCTTTTTCGACCGCAGTTTCTTCTGGAGCCCGTAGTAGGCCCGGGTCTCCAGTTAGCCTAGTGGTTAAGGCTAAGGATCGCCAATCCGGAGACGGAGGGTTCGATTCCCGTTCCGGTCGGGAAAATTTTCTCGACTCCCTGGGCATAGTGTATCATTGTACTTGCCTCACAATATACAAATTCATGCAATGGCAGGCAAAGGAAGCCCTTCAACTAATAACTGTGGAAATGCTCAAAGAACACTACGTTGAAGCGAGGCAGGCCAAGTCCCAGTGGGGACGTAGAGCCATAAAGAAGAAGAAGAAGAAGAAGAAGAAGAAGACGAAGTAGGCCCGACTTCCGCTGATGATGCGCCTCCGAATTTCACGGCTCACGTTGTTGTCAACCGTCAGTAAGGATCCGAGGTAGACGAATTCCTCCACCACCTCGAAAGTATCCCCTTCTATCGTAACATTACTACCCAGACGGATCCGGTCGTTTTCGGTTCCGCCTACCAGCATGTACTTTGTTTTTGAGGCATTCTCCGACCTTTGCTGCTTCGCGTTTCAGGCGGGTGTACAGCTCTGCCACCGTTTTGGGAAAATCGTTCCCCGGCTGTTGAGCCCGGCTCGTCGCATCACACCTTCCAGAGCGATGTTGAAGAGTAGCCATGACAGTTTATCACCTTGTCGCAGTCCCCACCGAGATTCGAATAAACTAGATAGTTCACCCGAAACCCTTACGCAGTTTTGCACACCGTCCATCGTTGCTTTAATCAGTCTAGTCAGCTTCCCAGGAAAGCCGTTTTCGTCCATGATTCTCCATAGCTCTGCGCGGTCGATACTGTCGTATGCCGCTTTGAAGTCGATGAACAGGTGATCCGTTGGGACCAGGTATTCACGGCATTTCTGGAGGATTTGCCGTACGGTGAAGATCTGGTCCGTTGTCGATCGGCCGTCGATGAAACCAGCTTGATAACTTCCCACGAACTCATTAGTTTTAGGTGACAGACGACGGAAGATGATCTGGGATAGCATTCAAAACAGTGATCGCCCTGAAGTTCTCGCATTCCAAATGGTCGCCTTTCTTGTGAATGGGGCAGATTACCCCTTCCTTCCACTCCTCCGGTAGCTGTTCGGTTTCCCAGATCCTGACTATCAGCCGATGCAAACAGGTGGTCAACTTTTCTGGGCCCATCTTGATGAGTTCAGCTGCGATACCATCCTTATCAGCTGCTTTGTTGGTTTTGAGCTAGTGAATGGCATCCTTAACTTCCCTCAGCGTGGGAGTTGGTTCATTTCCGTCCTCGATCCCTCGAGGATTACACACACATTATACATGTGAAATATAAAATTCTATTCGGAAGCCTCTATTTACTTGGAATTCTAGTCCATTCAACGATGAAATGTGTCAGATAATTATAACTTTAGTACAAACTAAGAAAAGGGGGATCAAGTCTCCCCATTTTGAAAATACGGCATATCCTTAAAAATTTAAGGAAATCTTACAATTTCAAACACTCCAAATTCATCGAAAATACAAGAAAACTCTAAAAGAAAATGAATAATAGGAAGACTCTGGAATTATTTTCCCTTTAAATAAACCATGTGCTCAAAGGGGGATCAAGTGTCACCCATTATTGAAAAATACATCATAATACATGCCTCCATAAAAACACAGTTTTGAAAATTTTAACAATAATTTGAAGGCCTTCTGTTGTGTATTCACTTGCAATAGATGTTTACCTGCCATTTTGTACGGAAATCGGAACTAGTTTTGGTTTTTTTTTCTTAAAGTTTCAGGTAAATTAAGAAAAAGGGATCAAGTCTCCCCAGTCTCCCCTACTGTATAAAAGCAGCTGTTGTAGTGGCTGGGACTCTTACTCGATTTGCACATCTTGCGGCAAATCTTCCGACATTGAATTTAAGTGCAATAAAAGCAACCCAAATAATTTCACAGCACAGACATAGATAGCTGTAAAGAATTTGTGTAGTAGCTATATATTCCGCTGAAAGTTTGTTTTGACAATAATGTTTATATCCGACAAGCCGTGTTGGTAAACCAACAGTTTCTTTATTACAGCTTTTAGCCGTAATGAAATTGCATAACGGCCTTTAAAGCGCTGCTGGTTTGGGGATTTCTCAGTATAACGAATTGTACTGTATAGTAGCAGCTGTTTTATTAGTGGGGACTCCTATTCGGTGTGTTCAAGTTTTCACATCTTCCGGGAAATCTCCCGGAGTTGGAATAGAGTGGAGTAAAGGCAGCCCCAGTGACAAGCAATGGATTTCTGAAAACCGAGTTTGGTAGCCGTATGGTGCTTGTTTTGCAGTCGTGTATTAGCTTATGATTTATATTTGACTAGCTTTCCTTTTATTCAGCGTTAATAGCTTTTACTCGATGGTTACACAACAGAAAGCAAATAACTGAAGCTTATAGCGCTGAAAATGTTAGGGTCGTGTGTTGCCGCAGCTCTGGTAGATGGTATGATTACCTCTAAACGTTCGCACCATGGATCCTGTCCAACGCACCTCCTGCAGCGCTACGATGCCGAACCCGCGATCCTTCAGTAGATCGGCGAGTATGCGGGTGCTCCAAATGAAGTTGAGAGATCGGCAGTTCCACGTACCAAGTTTCCAATCGCAAGTCCTTTTTGTTCGCAGGGATCGTTGCCGTTTGTCTCGGTTCGTATTATTCTGTTGTTGATTTTCCGCTACAATGCCGCTCCTCCTGGAGAACAGACGCTCAGGTTTGTCGAAGCAAACCCCCCCTTCCCTGTCAGCCTACGACCAAAGTTCCCACCTGGGTTGGTTACCCGATCTTCCATAAGGTTGCTCATAGTTTCCGGCCGGTACCGCGTGGAGGTAGGGATAGGAGTTGCTGGGCAGAGGCTAGTGGATCACTATGGGATCTGAATTGCGCAGCATACCCAGCCTTTACCGTGCCATCCGGAACGTATAAAGTAATGGCGTGTTCGTTGTCTTCATAGTGATTCAGCACCAGATTGTAGTGTGCTTTTCATCTGTCGGATGGCTAGGAACAACACAAAGACGAAAACACAGAAAAAAAAACTGGGGGAGAAAACACAAGAGAATTGTTACGTCCTGGAGTTTGGGGTGGCCATGACACATCGTCGTGTATTTAAACTCCCAGGAGTAAACAAGAACACATTAAAACGTAGACTTTATTTACACTAAAATACTACATTATAAAGATTACAAAGACGCGACACGTTTACAGCACGGCGGTTACAAAACTTCTAATTCTAATTGGCAGCTTTGTGCATCAACCGAAAGGCAGACTCGTTGCCTTCGATGAGCGAGCAGTATATGGAGAGACTGCTGATCAGCTCAGTGGTTCCCAACAAGAATTAAACCTTTATACAAGACAAACGAAGAAAGTTGTAAAAAAAACTCCGAGTACTTGCAAGTCCTCGTGTCAATAGAGATCCACCGCTTTTATCAGCGTATTTTAGCATAGAACCCTACAAATGTTCAGGCCTAGATTGTAAAATGAATTCAAGTGGGACTGGGAGCCTTTCCTACGCGTGCATATCCACACACCAGTTGGGACTTACCACCTTTGACACCGGGAGGTGATCGAGCACCGGAGTATACGAAATGCTCAAGTGGAGTAAGCCTAGGTGTGACGGGGCTTAGCAGTGGTGTTGGCGGAGAACAAGTTGAGAACGCCTGTCGGCACCGGGTTGTCAGCAGCACATATCATATACACAAATGTTGTACTGGTGTTATGCAGCTTTAAACTGCAAACATGTAAATATATTCATCATTTAGGATATTATAATATACACTTAATAATAACTTACACGTTCGGTGTTTCGTTTAGAAAATTTCATTCTCGTGTTCCCGACGCAACAAATGATTGGGCTAATCTAATTTAACTGTAAATAATGATTAAATGATGATTCCGCTAGTATTTAAGATATTTATGTTTTAACCTCACTTTTGATGAGTTACAACTTTCTGTTCAGTACTTCACAGATCATGTTCTGTACACGATCTTTTATTCAATTAGATAACTGTAAACAATTCATTAGTTAGCATTGAAACTATAGATATTCTGCAGATTTGTTACTCACTGCATGCCAATGGGTTCTTTCAACTGATTAGGAATATTTATCAAATTATTAGGCTTTAACAAATTAGTAATAATACGAGCACTTTGGTTGCGTTAGTTGTCTTTTCTTCTGCCTCTTCATATGTATGTAAAAATCTGTAGTCCCGCGGTTATATCGTTTTTACAGATTAACTGACACAGCACAATCAATCAGACGGCGTGTAGCAGTGTGGCCAGCGGCAACAAGCGGGTCCTGCTGGATCTCTTAAAAAATTTTACACATCTGGAAGCAAAACTGTACTATCGACATGACACCGCTTCCAAAGTATCCTAGCCTAGCTAGGAGTGCGTCGGGTACACCAGGAGCTACTCTACTTATACCTGATTGGCCATTACTTTGAAATTGACTGAGATGGTACATGATTAGGTAACCATGCACAAGTGAGCTGGTAGTAACGGCATTCTTTACTCTAAGTAAGGTTAGATGACATTTACTTGAAACCGCGGATGGGCTAATGTCAGCGCTGTCTTCCTTCCCATAAAACCGTGGCGTGTACGCCACCTGGCCTTGTGTCCAGCTTAGGGCAACTAACCGGGTTGAAATAGGTTCAGATGAACAATCCTGATTAACGCTGATCTGGCTCTGAGCTCAGTCCGTATAAGGGCCTGGGTCAACCCTCGGCTGGTCTCCCTGCATGCATAGATAACCCCCAGGATCATTGACGACAACTTCATTTGCAATGAGGGATAGCAGCTCCAAGGGTGATCGAATAGAAATGACGACTACTGAATCCATTTTTTTTCCTGTAGGGGTACACAACCACTGCGACCATTAATTGATCTATTGTGGTAAGACCCAGTTGCTTTATGCAGTACATTAGTACACTCACTAGTATTAAGAACTAGCGATTGTTTTTTTTAGGCCTGCATTATACCCCAGTCTGGAATAGCTTCCAAAATGAAAGCCACTACCTTCTTGGGATTTATATTCCACCAGATATCTCGGGGATGCATGATGCATCCACCGAAATAACGTTCTCTCTTCTTAAAGAGAAAACTACACTCACAAAGTAGATGTTCCGAGGTTTCAGAGTTGAAACCACAGAACCGACATTCTTCTGATTGAATCTTCTTGAGCTTCAATAGAAAATGTCGAGATGGGCTGTGCCCGGTTAACAATCCTGTGTACACACTTAATTCGCGTTTACTAATGTCGAATTCGTTTATTCCCCACGGTGCACTGCACCGGTGTAGCAATTGACACCGGAAAAACGAACGGTTTCGGTGCAATTTGTTGACAGCTTATGATGGTATTAGTAAGAGCGCGTGAGAGCGTCAATGAAAACAATAAAGGATATCAAAAATAAACATAATCAATGTTTTCATGATTCCCGTGATGAAAAAAATATTTTGATTTATTTTTATTTTTTATTTTCTATATCCAATTTAACATATTTAAAAAGTTTTCAGTAATCCACTTGTACTTGATAAACTTTTAATGATAAATGTTACTTCAGAATTGTTATCCAACGTTTTAACACTCCTACATTATTTATCTTCTTCAAATTCTCTTAATATCATATTTTTTTTCAATTAGAAGCAACTTTTTAGAATTTTCAATTTCCGTTGCCCAATAAAAAAAAATGCTAACATACAATTGTAAACGATCTACGTGCACAAATTTAACACAAAAAAAAGTTAAAGGCAGTTCAATAGAAAACGTTTAGCTACAACGTAAAAAGGAAAATAAATAAATGCTTTTTAAAACATAACGTTATTGAAACGCAACTCATATTAAAAAAGCTTGAACCATCCTTTAGTGACATTTGTTTGACTTTCAATGTAATTCAAAAAATCAATATTTGTTATAAGAAAAAAAAATAGAATTTACGGTTTTTGAAACTGGTTGTACCTACAAAATGTTACTTCAGTAATATTTCAGTCCAATTTGAATTAATAGATTTTTATTTTATTCTGGGCTCATCAAAACTTTATTACGTCAGTATTTTTCATAATTAATGGATCACCATGCGACAGAAAATTCTGATGATTAAAATCATTAAAAGTAATCCACATATTTGCGATAATCAAAAAAAAAAAAGTAATGGAAAAAAATACTCTTTGAAATTGCGTATTACCGATAAATTTTGAAGATTCCTCACTCAGAAGTTGAAGAACGTGATAATCATCGATCAAGTTTAAATAATTTTTAAACGCACAGATTTGCTGTTTGGAAATTAAAACATCTCAAAATAAACGAATATCCAAGAAAACTGTTTACCTAATGTCGAAGAGAAAATCATCATTCCTACCCAAACAAAACCACGATACAAGTTCAGCGATATGCATGTGTTGGTAAAACTAGCTTTGTACCTGCTACACCGCGCTCAAACTGGGTGTAGCATTTTCTTGCACCGGTGCCAATCGGGTGTCAAAATAGAACAGTACCTGCGAATAAACGAACGGTTTCGGTGCAAGTTTGCTACACCCGGTGGCAAAGCGGTGCAGGCGGTGCAAATAAACGAATTCGACATAAGTTTCAGTAGTGTGTTCGTGTTTTTCACGCTTGGCACGATGAATCTTTTACTGAATCCATGAACAACAACAATGTGATCGAGAGTGGAGAGGCAGAGGGAACGGCGTTGAACCCGTTCGCACGAAGAGGTTGAACCGCAACAGGAGCGGTCTACCAAAGATGTTGGTAGTTGCCGAACAGCTAGACGAGCTGATCGGCTTCACGAGCGGTCGGACTAAACACTAGTTTCAGTAAGGACCTGAAACAGGGCCTGCTGAAGCTCCGCAAATCGCTGGCTCTGGTCTAGAAGGAGTATGATCCTGGTCGAAGAGTGGAGTGCGGCTGACGCGAGCAAGGAGGAACAGTCCACCCAACCGGACAACTCCTCATTGCGGGCAATGCGACAATGCAGCACGAAACCATAAAGCTCGCCAGGGTCCTAGCGGAGAGGTCAAACCGCCCTACGGCTCCTGCTGCAAGAAGCGTCCGGCAGAGGCGGGCGAGGGCCAAGGATAAAGAAAGGGACGCGAACGGAGCGACGCTCTGTTCTTCAAAACCGAGGCAGAGCCGTATGCCGAGGTGCTGAGGTCCATGCGAAGCAAAAATCGTTTCTCACCGCTGGTCGCGGATGTTAAAAGCATTCAGCGCACCATGACTGGAGAGATTATGCTAGTGCTGAAGAAGGAGGCGGCCAAAAAAGGTACCTCCTATTTACAGATCACTAGCTCAGGAGGTATTGTGCGAAAATGTGCAGGTGCCCTAACGGCGGAGGCGACTCTCCAGTGTGAAAACCTGGATGAGATCACCGATGCAGAAGAGCTCTCAGGAGTAAGCTCTGTAAAAAAGTCCGGAGTGGATGGCCACATCATCAGGGAGTGCAACGCGGCACCAAACTGCTTGATTTGCACGGTGAACAAGGATCACACGACGGGCGGGCCTAAATGTTCAGGCTCGCGAGGAGGTCGTACCAACCGACGATAATACAGGTTACACAGCTAAACCTATACCACTGTGGCAGTCAGTCTCGGAGTCATGTACAGACATCGTCCTACTGTCGACAGTGTTGGGAATACTCACTTGCTTCTATCTCAGTTCAGAAGCATGCTATCAAAAAATGATGTTTGAAGGGCTTTTAGATTGTAGTTCAATCTAAAAGTTTGCCGAATAAAGGAAAGGTCGCAGACGCATACCAAACCCGTGAGAGAGCTGTGAGCACAAGGTGAGTATAAATTACACGAATTTTACGCACCTCATACTCACAGCTCTCTCACAACTTTGGCATGCGTCTGCGACATTTACTTCATTCGGCAAACTTTTAGATTGAACTACAATCTAAAAGCCCTTCAAAGATCATTTTTTGATAGCATGCTTCTGGACTGAGATAGAAGCAAGTGAGTATCATTCTTGCAAGTGAGTATTCCCAACACTGACTGTCGGACCCACACCACATCCCTCCTGATAACGGAAACTGGGTAGCGGATAAGGCCAAGCTAGCGGCGATCTGTACAACTGGTCGTTTACCGATCCAGGAAATAATTCCTACATCGCACGGGGGCTTTGCAATAGCGAAGATTAACGGGGTGCACTACTGCAGTTGTTATGCTCCCCCCAGGTGGCCGATAGAGCAGTCGGCTGAGCTGGATTCGCTATCGAGCGCACTAGTGGGATTGAGTCCCGTGGTCAATCACTTCAACGCCTGGGTGATTGAGTGGGGTAGTCGCTCGACTAACGCGAGAGGTTGGGCTCTACTCGAAGCTATGGCAAGACTGAGATGTCGCGAACGTAGGCGACAAAAGAAACCTGCAGTAGGAACGGTGCAGAGTCCATCATTGATGTGACCTCTGGAGCCCGGGTCTTAACCTCAGCTCGGACTGGAGGGTCCGCACAGTGACCATCTGGCGATTCGATACAGGGTGGAACACGGAGGAAGACGGCTACAGCCGAAGGTCATTGACCGTCATCGGGGAGAGCTGACCTCGCACTTCGATAGGCTGGCATTTGTCAAACGATTGCTTATGGAGGGTAACACCGACGATCTGTCCAGTGAGGATCTTGTCGGAACTGTAAGCCGTGCATGTGACGTCGCAATGTCTAGGCAATCCCTACCCAGAATTGGACGCAAACCGATATAAGACATTGCCCATTTAGAATCCGGACGGAGAACATTACTCATATCTCAGTGATGGAATAATAAACAGAAAAGGTTCAGCACTCAAAATAAAAATAATTTATTGTACTTCCATGGAAAAATCTAATTGAAACTATTTAATTTTATTTTTCATACATTTTCCTCTCATTTCCATATTAACCTCCTAAAAAATCTGCACAATGGTAGTAAATGTAGGATTGATGCTACCCTTTCGGCGTATTTGTCTCACAATCGGGACATCTCTGTAGTGTCCTGAGACCCTTTATCAGTCTGATTAGGATTCCAAAGAAACTTTGTCAAACTTTTCTCTTCTTGCGAAATTAAGGGCAATTCAGTGAATTCCAAAGAGGCGAAATTAGTTAATAAACATTAGTAAACAATTTAGAGAGGGTCATCGTTTATATGGGAAAATGAAAAATTCAATGGTATCCCATCAGATCAAAGTTTTTTTGATCCCATTGCTGGACACAAATAAGTGTGCAAAATTTGGGCACGATCGGTTATGTCTACGTTTTGCGCATCGCGTTTGAAGTTTGTATGGGGTTTTACATGGGGAAACCCACTTTTTTGCATTTCTCTCATAACAAGCTCGAATTTTTCTAACACCGTGTAACCGATAAAGTGAAAACATAGCCTAGGGTGTATTGAAAAACTTTGTCGAAGACCACGAAGTGGTGTGATGCTTATAAAAAAAAGTTAAAGCGTTGGCATTGCTTGGCGAAACAGCATGATTTTGTTGCTATTGTTATTCCTTTACATGTTAAAACATAAACACATGCATGTGGTTCGTTGGTTATAACTAAGTTTTTCAGAACATCCTAGGCTATCATATTACAGTATCGGTTAAAATGTTTCAGACAACCTTTTTCAACTTATGGCTAAAATGCAAAAAAGTATGTTTTCCCATACAAAATCCCATACAAATTTCAATTGCAATGCGCAAAGTGTAGACGCAACCGATCGTACTCAAATTTTGCACAGACACTCAGGACCCGAAACGGCACCAAAAAAGCTTTGATCTGAGAAAACGGTTCCGATGACTCACACTACTGCACACTACAGTCCCATGTCGATTTTTGACGATTTTGCGTTTTTTACTGGAAATGGCCTAATTTGATCTAGGGTACATTTTAAGCTAATAAAATCGTTGACTTTGTTCTCAAAATTCGTGGAAAAATACCCGTTTGTGTTGTCCCATCTTGCAAAATATTCGCATAAGAGTCACATTATTGGTGCCTTGTTATTACGTAGCCAAAAAATGCATAATACACCATTTCTCTTTTACACATTTATTCTTTTATTGTTAGAAGAAGCGTTCACTATGTAATACAACCATTAATTGTTATATTTCATATATGAAAAAAAATATATTAGGGGTAATAGTTCATATATTTCAATGTGTTTATACACAGCGCAGTACAGTCTCTCTAATCTTCGGACGGTGGTGTATCCTGTCGCTCGGGGACATCAATCCAAAATTGTTGTTGATGTTCTTGGATAACTGGTAGAACTACCTTCAGGAGCGCTTGCTTTCGGTCTGGGCATATGCCGACGGGAATGCTTCGTCGCGTAAGGATGCTGTCGATCTCGAAATGTTGTGAGGTACCGTAAAACGGGGTATCTTTGATAATGCGGGTAACTTTGATAGTGCGACAGGCATCGTATAGTTTATCTTATAACTATGATTCCTTCAACCAGTTAAGAAAAAGGCAAACGTAGATCAATACTATACATATGAAAGTTCATCTTAGACGTATTTTCATTAAAACCTAGTTTATATACAAGTTTTTGGACAAAAATTAAAAATTGTTGATATTTTTGTCATTTGTCAAACCTTTCAAACAATCTGCTATACGACTGCGTTTCAACTATTTTTTCAATGAATGGACTCTTATTCTCGGTAGGTTCATCATCGTAGATTCTAAATCTGGCCTTGAATCTCTTAACGAAGTGTGTTTTCACGAAATGGAAGCAATTTTTTAAATTGGGACAAAAATTCCCATACATTGATAAACGCCTAAAAGTATGCAATGCCCTTGTAATTTCATGTAGATAAATCTGTGTTGTTCAAAATTTGTTAATAAAACATTCAAAAACTACTCAAAAAAAGATAACTCACCATGAATAGCATGTAATAATATGTTGATGTACCGTTAAACAAAGATAATGATTTTTGATAGCTAAATTCAAGGTGTTTTTTACTCAGTACTTCGCAAATTCATGTTTATACGTATAATTTAGTAGAAAATCAATGTTTTGATATAAAAAATCTAGATGATATAGTCCATAAGGCTTCTCTCATCATGTTCATACTCCTACGACTTCAAACTGTGATGATTTTTCAAGATTTGATGTGTTTTTCAGGGCACTATCAAAGTTACCCCAAAATGACAATCTGATTCTCGCTTATATGAAAAACTAAAAATCACCTAAAATATTTAAGATTATCGAATCTTTCAATTGCAATTGATAACTGATACCCCAGTACTTGTTTTAAAAATATAAAACAAGAGGGAATACGGTTACATGGAAAAATATTAAGAAAATTCGCTGAAAAATTATCAAAGTTACCCCGTTTTACGGTAACTATGTTTCGCTGTCTCTTCGAAAGAATGCAGCAACTTACCAAGCCCTCACTCTCGTCCAACGTACTACTGTAGCTTATATCGTAGCTGCCCTTTTTGAATACGCATATTCTCTATGTACGGGCGAGGCTTACAGTGCGTCAGAGTGTATTGGGAAATTGTCATCTCAAATAAATCATCGGGTGCCAAATCGATCGCTACCACATTTTTCGTCGCTCTTTGGACTACATTTTTGAATTCAGGAAACGTTGTTACTGGTGGTCCATGACGCATGCCTCTCTCTACTGCCGCGTGAAAACTATCAGCGGCCATAAAGGTATGGCCGGATTCGAAATACTTAAGGACAATTTCCTTTACTCCAGTAGTGTCGATATTTAGCAGAAGGATGAAATATAGAAATAAATTCCAATTCTTGTTCTGACTGGAACAGTTGTCCAGCCAGAAAGTAACCTTCTTGATCTCGTTTAACCAAAGTAGGACCTTGCTGAAACAGCTTGTGATATCACCCGCGGATCTTCCAGACGTTGATTCGTCCCAGACACAAGAAATGACTGGGAACGATTTCGTGTACTCGCCGACTGGCGCAAATATTTCGTTCAACGCTAAGATACGCTGGGCAAAAATGATCGACTTTAAACCATCCATACGAGACAGCTGGATGACCTGTTGTAGCAAGAGACACAACTTGAGAATAATTCCAGTTACAAATATTACAAACAGATTTACCTTCTGCAGGTCCACAGCGAGCACGATCTCTTTCGTGCGGATTTCATCTCCATCATTCCGGTATCCCAATCGGGCGAGATCTTTCAGCCTTAAATGTTCGACATACGACTTACAAGCTGGACACTCCAGGATATACTGCTTTCTGTATGTGATGCTTTGGTCTGATGAAGCGTTGCAGCAACACAAGCCTCACATTGTTCATGGCCGAGCTTAACAAATGAAATATTCATTCGTGAGATCGTGGCGGAATAAAACGAGTAGCTAACTCGCAAGTTAGGACTGGCAGATTCTTGGTAGTGCTTATGCATCGAAGCTTCCGTTAAGTCAGATGGCAAGTAGAGCCTGTTCGGTGAATGTTCTCGTCGATAATGAGATACGGATGGGTTGAAAGACTTGATGTGAGATATCACTGCTTCTCGCTTCGCCTTGCTTCTTTCGTGTTTACCGCGTTTCGTGGGAACTTGATTTCCGTGATAATCACTGTCCAGGCATCGGTAAATGATGTTTCTAAAAGACAAAAAAAATATTTACTTATTATCCTGTTATTTCAAGGCACTTGATCTTACCCGCAATTGGCTCTGTAGCCAAAAGTATTCAAAAAGAACTTCCGACAAACTGGTACCTCATTACTGTTTGGGTTACTGAGGGTGAACATGTGCGAAAACTTCTTTTTCGGCCCATCCGCAGCAAACCGGTTCTGGCGTCGGCGTTGTGCCGGCTTGCGATGAACATGTTCCCGCACGAAATTGGTTTGCTCGACGAATCGTAGTTTCCAGAATCGCTCATGAATGTTTAAGCGTTCTTCCTTAGAAAATATCTGGTCACACTTTTTCTTGCAACCACATCCATCAATGATAACATCGTGCTTCAGGCGACGCTTCTTTGCACGATGCATACGCAGTTTTTCTTTCACCGTCCATTTCCGCCTTTTCTGGTCGGTGATCAAGTTATTACCGTCGGATTCCAGGTCTTCTTCTCCGCCTGAGTCGCTTTCACTGTCGATCTGTTGTTCGGCTTCTGCACAGAAGCTTCCATCTTCACTTTGCGAAGATCGCTCCAGCACAGACTCACATGTTTCATTAAGAACCAGATCCGCATTACTCACATCCTTGTCACCGGGGTGGTATCCTGCTGCAACAGCTGATTCCAGCGCTTGGCAAATAGCGTCATACTTGGCAGTGCTGGATAGAAACCGGTCACCGGAAAGGTCGTCCAATCCGATGAATTCTTCATCGGAAGAACCATTTTCGCTTTCACTTTCGTAGACTTGCAGTAATTGCAACGCGGAAATTCGTGTTTTATCACTGATGAAACGAAATCCGTGTTTACTGAACGGCGAATGCAGAATAAACAACAACAACTAAGTGGTAGTGACGCACGTCGAGATGCACGGTGTGACTGATGTGCGAATATTTTGACGTTCACAATCAAATATATTCGCATGTCAGTCACATTATGGTTTTTAATAGAAAAAAGATTATTGTAATGCTAAATCCACAATTATTACATAACAAATGTATTTAATAAGCTTTTTTGGTTGAATATATAGCGAAAACAATTATGAAAATAAAATAAAAAGACCGAAAAACAGATTTGCTTTGCATCATTTCAATCGCCGTTTTCTGCAATTGATGTTTTTCGACATGGGACTGTTGTGCCAAGAGGGGCAGTATACATCCGTGATGATACCACTAAACATCTACGGCTATCGTGACAGCTGGTGTCAGGTCATTCGACCGAAGGTCATTAGGCCGAATGGTCATTAGGCCGAATGGTCATTGGGTCTTCTTCTTGCCATTACGGCCCCAATGACACTAAACTTGCTTCTGTTCTACAAGCACTTACACAGTTATTAACTGAGAGCTTCCTCTGCCAATGACCATTTGCATGTTTAGCATTTTCGGGTATTTCAGAGGGTCTAAGGTGCGTTACATGAGGTTTAAGGGCTCTTTAGGGGGATTGCGGAGGCCTTCCAAGAATCTTCAGAGTATTTTCGGCGGTTCTCAGAAACTTTACGGAGGCGTTACATGGCGTTTTCGGGAGTTTTGAAGGATCTAAGGTGGGTTACATGGAGTTTTGGAGGCTGTAAGGAAGATTTTAGAAGCATTCCAAGAAACTACAGGGCATTTTTAGCGGGTTACAAAAGGAGGCGTTACATAGCCGTTTTCGGGAGTTTTGGAGGGTCTTACATAGGTCCGAGGGGGTTCTAGGGGGAATTCGGAGGTATTTGAAAAAGCTTCAGAGGATTTTCGGCGGGTTTCAGACTAGTTTTTTGTGGATTTCGGAAACCCCCAGTAGTGCCCCTATATTGTCCCCGAGACCCCAAACTCCATCTTTAATTCCAAATTGGCCTAGGATATCGGGTTCCAAAATCAACTCAATTAACCAAGTCTGAATATATTTATATGACATGAATCTTTTTTAATTATTGTGGGCCGTAACTATTCAATTGGGGGTCATTGACTTTTGTTCTACTGCTTCATTGGTGGTTATTACCCTCAGAACGCACAATCCGCACAAATCTTTGTCTCCGCGTCTTCACACTTCCGGTTCCTAACCCGAATAAAAAATACAGTAGAAAAACCGAATGTTGTATTGTTACAGTACTATTTAGAACCATATTGTTACAATAAACACCACTGTAAAAATAAAAAATACAAAAACAATAAGATGTAATGTAGACACCATACAGTGAATTGTAAATGAGATTTTTACAATATACTATACGGGTTGTTAAGTATCGTAACAATATAAAAAAATATTTTTCTCCATGTATATTTTTTTACAAAACTATACATTTTATTGTAAATGAATTGTTCGAAATACTGATACGTGGGCTTTAAGGACAGACTTGTTAGAATCCCAAAATGGCTGCCACAATGGCCGACTTTGGCACCTACTCACGAATTTGAAAGCACAAATCTCTTCGTAAACAAAACCGACGGATCTGAGCTTCTTATTTTTAGCTTTTTACAAGTGAGCAAGAACAGAATAATAAAATGTACTGTTATTTGAAACTTGTTTCTTGAGATTTGTGCGTCTGAAGTTCTGATGCACTGTTGAAGCGGGATTTCAAGACGTTTATCCTTAATATACCGTACATTGTATGGTACACGTATGGTTTCAAACAATAAAATGTACCGTAAATATATTATATAAAATGTAAATATAAATTTAATCATGGTTTTGGAATGGTTCTCTTTTGTTATGTTGTATTGTTTTACATTAAATAAACCATATAATGTTATATTATCTCGTCATGATCCTTCGATAATGGCAGTTCTAGCCAAACTAACCTAAACTCGTCTAAGTCTGAGTAGCCTCTGATTGCATTAGCAGTTGAAGCTTAGGCTCCCATGTCCCACCAGCCAGATAACCGGGTTTTGCAAACTAAGCATTATTTGTGGTAACACTTTGAGCGGCATGATGGAACTATGCCTAGCGCGCTAAATGTTATTAGACCACTAATGTAGTTGCATGAAGTCTGTGACGAGGTACATAAGTATCATTACAGCGTGCTTTACCATTATTGCAATATTGAGGCTCCAATTTGAACTATGAAATATGTACATAACAACTCATGAGAAAACTGTCAAGTTCGATTCAACTATAAGTTAGGTTAAAAAGCGAAGACGAACTTATTTCAGAAGTCGTTTCAGTGTCCAGTCCAGTCCTAATGTTAAAAATGTCAAAGATAAATCGCATTTAATTCGGTTGTTGTACAAGGCAATTTCACATGAGAGAAGAAGAGAAAGAATAGTGTTGAACTCATCCACTGATTTACGGTAATCTGGCCTGCGTCTTTCCGGGTTGACCTTCAATCGTATTCCTCTCATCGCACTCTACATACCTAGCCCACCATATCTCTTGGATATGCAGTCCTTAGGACACCTAGTTTACCACTTTATTTAAACATTTTATTGACTTTAAATAGATGTTTCAACTTATTCACTTTTTTCTCTTTCATTTCCTTTGCAACAAAAATGTCACGGACATCAACAAAACAAAGCACGGAAAAAATCATAAACTGAATAAAAAATTAAAAATGCACGGAAAAAGATTGTTTCGGAATAGTGAATGGTTCAAATGTAAGAAAAACAGTATAATATATTGTTACATAAAGATCGGATGTAAATGTATAATAGCTACCAATGTGCAAAGCTTTTAGCGAACCATTCCATTACAATACACTAAATTGTAGCTGGTACACTGGTACAGGAATGGTTTCACCAAATATCCTATGGTTAGTTTTTATCCGGGAAGTTAAATGCATGCCCCGTTCGCAGTTTTTGGAACCACTGAGATTTCATTAGTTCACTAAATTTGAAAATCCACTACATTTTTGACGTGATTAAAAAAATGTCACAGCCACCCATGAATTGATTGATTGATTTATCTTTATTTGAGAGACTTTCAGTCACCCATGAATGTTTCATCTGAGCGTGAATGTTTTTGTTGCATGATAGTCAAGATCATACACCCACGGCCACGATTATCATGCAAACTACAGTTTTTGACAGTACATTTTGGATCACTGGCCGGAACAGAGTGAAGTCGATCATCGACGTTACTTTTTGTAGTCCTGGCACTTAGGGGAAGGTGGGGTAATATGCACCCCCTAAGCAAACGTAGCTCTATAACTAAGATTAAGATGATTTTATGGGTGTCTTGCGTTTTGAAAGTTAGTTTACTTATTTGGCTAAGAGACGTCAACTTTTGGTCCGCGTGATATCAATTTTTCCGAATCAAATTACCAATTTAAAAAAGTGTTACGTTTTGGGTGTTGAAAACCTGTTGGGGAGCAAAACGCACTTTGAGGTGGGGCAATATTACCTTTGGCATTTCCCGCTTTGAGTTCCAAAGAAATACCAGGCGGCTCCATCTTACTATTCACGGCAGCAAATGGAAGGTGTAGGAGGCGGATGATCGTTAATAGATTGATTCCATATAATCAGCGCGCAATCGCTTAAATTGCGTGCGCATCAAATTAGACAATCTTTCCAAATGTGGAAAATCATCGTTTTCCACGCTTTTCATTCGAATATTTTTGTCATTCTTGGGCTTGTCCGGCTCAATTTTACGACAAGTTTACTTGCATCGGACGAAACTTCATTTAGATAATGAAATAGCGTGAGGGTGTTTTGCGCCGGGGTGCGTTTTACCCCAGGTTACCCTACACTCGCAGCGGTCATCTGGCGGTTCGGTGCAGTATCGACTACAACAACAGCAGGCAGCGCGTTGAAGAAAAGACAACAAAGCCAAGCCCTCGTAGTTGGAAGACATCATACTTCGAAGCAGGCGTATTTAGGGAGGCGCTTCGCCGTAAGCGAAACCTACTTGGTTTAAGCTGGTGTTAGAGCGAGACACAATTAATATCGATGCCAAGTTTACTTGTGCATCCCTAGTTCATCAGTCGTTTCTGCAGAGATTTCTCTCTGTTGATTTAATTGCTCTTTGTATATACCTACAGCTGGCGATCGTGTCGATCGCCTCGGCTGTGTAGTACATAGGTAGAATGTTATGCAGTAGGCAGATAGGCAAAACAGCTGTTTACTTGAACAGTCCAAATAAACCGCCGCGGAGGAAACATCTCCTCTTTTCGTTGTTACTCGACCGCAATAAAGTGTATTTTCTGTTCGCGTAATAAAAGTGTTTCCGTTCGTAATAAACGTAATTCTATCAAGTGTCCGAAAGAACAACCCGCGGCGGGCGCGAACATTTGGTCCTTCGAACCGGATCAGTGAAACGGACACTTGAGTGCGCGGTTCCGTGTAAAGAACCCGGCAATCCCCAGTGCGGTGTGCAGTGGGCGGTAGGCAGTGCAGTGAATACGGACAAAAACAGACTATCAGTGCGCGAAAGCCGTCGGCAATAAATTTGCACGGCTCGGAAGATTGCGGAGGGCAATTTCCCGCAGGTGTTCAGTGCTTCCGAAGAAAAGGTCTGGCCAGTGCCAGTGAATGTTTCCGGCGCCATCGCTGCAGCAGCTGTGGCGCGACGGTTTGTGCGATAACCAGCCAGGGAAACTGCGGCGCCATCGCGAGGAGGAGCGCGCTTAGACGAGGACATCTTGGACGAGCAGACCACATCCAGAGCGCCATCGTAGGGACGGAAGAAGCCCAGCGGAGGACGGACATCTTCTTATGGGAAGTATAGTGCATGTTGGGTGGATTGTTGCATGTGGCTTCTGGTGGAAATAAATGATTAGAGTGCATGCGAGTTGTCTCTTATTTTGGAGCGTAGCTCTGAGGTGTCCGCTAGTTGTTTGATTTGTCTCGGTGTTCGCTGGATTTGTTGGCTTGTTTGGTCCACTCTGGTCGTTACCCCCCTCGCTGCTGTCTACATTGTCGTCGAGCAGTCAATCTGTCTCTCGAGGTCGCGATTTTTGTGGAACGTCGAGTCGATCGCGAGTGTTTTGGTGCAAGTGAAGGTGCTGTGCAGTGTTCGAATTTGATTGATTGCGCTTGGCGCAGTTAATTGCAGTGTAGTGCAGTGATCAATTAGTTAGTAATGGCCGATCTTCGCGCCCTTGCTAAGAGTGAGCGACGTGTGCTGAATACGCTGGAAGGACTGGAGAATTTCGCGCGGAGATACGATCCCAGCCAGGACGAACCACAAATTGCAGTGCGCCTGGAATCCCTGGAGGCAATCTGCAAGGAGTTTTACGCGATTCGGCAACGAATTGAGCTGCTAACGGACGAAACCGCTGACGATGAGGACGACAAGGATGTCCAAGTGCGCGAAAAGGCCAACCTGGCGGCGCTTACCGAGTTCGAGGAGCGGTATTTTCGCTTAAAGGCCAGTCTCATATCGAAGCGAGCTCCCCCATCACCAATCGCGACGACGTCCGGAATCGGTCAACCTGGTGACCGATCAGATTCCTCTTTTTCAAAGGTGAAGCTACCAGAGATTCGCCTTCCGTCGTTTGGTGGGAGGATTAAGGAGTGGGTCCCGTTTCGAGACAGCTTTTGCAGCCTGATCCATGAGAACAAGCAGCTCAACGACATGGACAGGTTCAGCTACTTGAAGTCAGCTCTTTCCGGAGAAGCGTTGCAGGAGATCGAGTCTGTGGAGCTTTCAGCTGCAAACTACAGCGTGGCTTGGAAGGAGCTGGAATCTCGCTACGAGAATAAGAAGCTCATAGTGAAGGCCCACCTCGATGCTCTGTTTGCCGTGGAAGGCATGAAGCGCGAGAGTTACGACGGCTTGAGCAGCCTTATCAGCGGGTTCGAGAAAAACCTCCAGATGCTGCAGAAGATTGGAGAAGACACCGCTGCGTGGAGCACAATTCTGGCCTACATGGTGTATTCCCGGCTGGATCCTGCCACGCTACGGCAGTGGGAAACGCACCACAACTCCAAGGAAGTGCCAGCGTACCAGAACATGATCGCTTTTCTTCGCAGCCATTGTGCAGTACTGCAATCCGTCGCTCCCGTGAGTTCGAAGCCGAGCGGTTCCGACTATCGCTCATCGAAGCCATCCGTGTGCCATACCACCGTCAAACCGTCGAGGAAGTGCCCATTCTGTGGTGATTCGTGGCATCCCGCTTTCGTCTGTGGAAAGTTCCAGCGGTTACAAGTTGCGGAGCGGCTAGAAGTTGTTTCCAAAGCAAAGCTGTGCCGGAACTGTCTCAGCCTTGGCCATTGGGCCCGATACTGCGACAAGGGAACCTGTCGTCACTGCCAGCAGAAGCATCACACTCTTCTGCATGGAGCACAAATCCGATCCTCCGTTCCACAATCGCAGTCAAATCCTCCGACACAAACCAGACAACAGCCACAATCCTCGCCACTAAGACCGAACCCGAGACCACAGACATCAAACGCTAGCAACACTACACCCAGCAACTCTCAACGACCTAGCACTCAGTCACCAGCCACCAACACTGCCACATCCACCACTCAAACACACATTGCACTCCCAGCTACTCCCACACACAACATTCTGCTCTCCACCGCCCTTGTCAGGGTCCAGGATCGTCACGGCAATACCATGCTAGCACGAGCCCTGCTGGATTCGTGTTCTCAGCATTGCCTGATGACGAAAGAGTTCTCCAGCAGAATGAATTTCTACGCGTCGCCATCACTTCTCTCCGTTCAAGGAATCGGTTCGTCGATCAGCACGTCGACGAAAATCGTCAGCGCTGTAGTTCGGCCAAGGTTGGAGGGCATGTCGGCATTCTCGCAAGAGATGCATTTCAATGTTCTCCCGCAGCTGACTGTTTCGCTACCGACAGCCAGTTGTAGCATCACCGGATGGAACCTTCCCGAAGCAGCCTTCCTCGCCGATCCGCGTTTCCACGAGCCAGGACCGGTAGACATCATAATCGGAGCAGAGTATTACATGGACCTGCTTCGGAACGAGCGACAAAAAGCGACTGAAGATGGACCTACACTACAGAACACAGAGTTTGGCTGGATCGTCTCCGGCAAGATACCCGATCGCCCTGTCGGTGGATCGCCATCCTTGACTTTCGTCTGCTCCACGAACGATCTTCAAGAACACCTCACGAAGTTCTGGGACCGAGAAACCTGTCGAAGTCACATTACGCAGTCACTGGAAGAGTCAGCTTGCGAGGCGTATTTCAACCGGACAATCTCCGAAACGGGGGAGGTGTGTGTGAGGTTGCTGACGGCGAAATCACGAGCTGCTCCTCTCGACAAAAGGGGGAACAGGAGTCTATCGACGGTTCAAGCTATCGTCTGCTTTGCTGTTGGCCCACCTCTTCGAAAAGGTCGTGAGCAGCCTTAGCAAACGTGCAAGGTGCTTCTTCTGGACGGACTCAACCATCGTCAAGTGTTGGCTATCGTCGTCGCCGTCAAGATGGAAGCAGTTCATCGCAAGGGTTTCGGAGATTCAGCAGATCACGAAGGACGGCGTCTGGAATCACGTTGCTGGACTGCAGAATCCGGCGGATATTATTTCCCGCGGAATGGCTCCCGCACAGTTGCAGTACGAATCGCTCTGGTTCAGTGGGCCGTATTGGCTGAGGTTGGACGAGCGCAACTGGCCATCAGCCCCACCGATCAGCGAAGACGATTTCGATCCGGTGGATCTCGAAGTCAAGAGCGTCTCTGCAGCACTTCGGGTAATCCAACCAAGCGACATTTTCAGCCTCCGCTCATCGTTCAGCGACCTCCAGCGCATCACTGCCTGGATGTTACGATTCCGCTACAATACGCAATCGGCCAACCGAAGTACGCGACGACAAGGACCCCTCACGAAACTTGAGCTCGAGGAAGCGACAAAGGCGTTGGTTCGCCTCTGCCAACAAGAAAGCTTTCCGCAGGAGTTGGCAGACCTGACGAGCGGTAGAGAAGTTAGAGAATCGTCGAAGATCCTAGCTCTAAACCCGCAACTCGAGGACGGAATACTGTGCGTCGGCGGCCGGCTGCGTCACGCGTCAATCACAAACCGGCGCAAGCATCCATACATCCTCGATCATCGACATCCGTTCGCGTACATCGTCGTCGCCCACTACCATCTGAAGCTGCTGCATGGCGGACAACAGCTGATCATTTCGACCGTCCGAGAGCGTTTCTGGCCGACAAGCGTCCGGAATCTCGTGCGAAAGGTGCTTCACGAGTGCGTGCCCTGCTTTAGGGTCAGGCCAAAGATCCAGGATCAGCTCATGGCAGATCTCCCACCGGAGAGAGTTACTCCTTGTCCACCGTTTCAGCGCGTAGGAGTCGATTACTGCGGCCCGTTTCAAGTCGCTTACCCGCACCGACGTTCTCGGCCAGTGAAGATCTTCGTCGCCGTCTACATCTGCCTCGTTACCAAGGCTGTACACTTGGAGCTAGCGGCAGACTTGTCCGCTCAAGGTTTCATCGCGACCTTGAAGCGCTTTATCTCCCGGCGTGGCAAGCCGGAGTTAATCATGTGCGACAATGGCAGAAACTTCGTTGGAGCGAGACGTCAACTAGACGAACTTCGTCGGCTGTTCATCAACCAGCAATTCCAGTCGGACGTAGTCAGACAAGCCAACGAGGAGCAGATAGAATTCCGCTTCATCCCGGCTCGGTCGCCGAACTTCGGCGGACTGTGGGAGTCAGCAGTCAAATCGTTCAAGCTGCTGTTCAAACAGACGACCAGCTCCGATCGGCGAAGTAAGCATCCAGCACCCCTACTTACCTGATGGCAGCCCACTGAAATTCCTCAGCTCCAATGAAGAGTCCTTCCAAGATCACTGTCGTCGGCAAATCCATTCCGTCCTCCACGTCCGTGAGATCAGCAGCACCAGTATCAGCATCATTTTCTTGTTCAATCGTCCCGTTCTCCGGCCGAGTGCAGCAAAACTGTCAACAACAACAAATCAGCTGCAAAGCTAACTAGGTCAAAGTCCGTGTTGCATTGCTGAAGAAAGCGAATGTAGGTCAGCTACAGAAACTGGGTCAGTAGTGCGACGAGCAATCCGGCACCGAGTCGGCTCCAGCTACATAATGAATTGTTTTGCTTTGCTTTCACAGCAAGTAGGGCAATAGGACCGGACCGACAGTACATAAACCGAAGAGCCGTAGCCATAGAGTATATAAGAACAGAAATGAAAAGTAGAATTTCGGGATCAAAACAAACCCGAAAATTTTTGTATCTAACAATAATTGTAAAAAGTGTGTAAGTTAAAGTGAGAGAGTTGGAATCAAAGATTCCAAGGCGGCCGGCTTATGGTAGAGCGAGAAACAATATTGATCGCAAGTTAAATTGTACATGGGCACCCCTAATACATGTCTCCGTCGGCCCGCTCTCGCTCTCATTGTCCGTCGATCTCGCATATCGGGATCGATCGGTTTGCATATAGTATATAGGAGTAGGTAGCTAGCAGATAGGCAAAACAGCTGTTTACTTGAACAGTCCAAATAAACCGCCGCGGAGGAAACATCTCCTCTTTTCGTTGTTACTCGACCGCAATAAAGTGTATTTTCTGTTCGCGTAATAAAAGTGTTTCCGTTCGTAATAAACGTAATTCTATCAAGTGTCCGAAAGAACAACCCGCGGCGGGCGCGAACAGCTGGTTTAAGCGGCGACGAGCTGGTAGTGGTGCTCCCGGCAAGTCCACCCTAGCGGTGCCTAGGCAAGTCCACCCTAGAAATGTGATACCGCCGGCTTACACGGTTACAGAAGTTACACAGATTTGTGTACTACTAGATCAGCCTCACCGCTGTGTCAAATGTACACAGATACTTTTCCGGCTCCAGCGCTGGCATGAATACAAAATTAACAATTATTTTCGCATTGATCGATTCCTGATAATGCATGTCATCGTTCAGAGAAAATTAGTTACGAACTTTGCTCCCATACCAGCGCTAGAGCCAGAAAAGTGACTGTGTACATTTGACACAGGGGTGGAGGCTGATCTAGTAGTACACAAATCTGTGTACATTGTACACAAGCCTGTGTACATTGTACACAAGCCTGTGTTGTTTCGTTTTAGGGTGTACTGATGAAACAAGCGATTGCGGACCTGCGTCGCGCCTGCCTACGGGCTAGGTGGCGGATGCAGCGAGCACGAACTGAGGAAGAGCGAACCGAACAGTAGTGGGTACCTAGTGTAAAAGCTACGCTGAAGACTGGGATAAGAGCAAGCAAAAAGGCCTGCTTTGAGAGTCTCTGTCAGAGTGCGAATGTGAATCCGTCGGGTGACGCCTACAGGATCGTAATGGCAAATACGAGAGATGCAATGGCTCCAGTATGTTACCGTTGGATCATAAAACCGCTTATCATGATGCCGAGTAAAAATAATAGGAAAAGAATATTCAAACTGACTGTTGATGTTACATGTTGTTTCCTTATAAATACTTGTTATTTCCAATATTATCCTAAATTTCTTAAAAACCTTGCTAGGGATAGTTACTATGAGCATGCACACTATAATAAATAAATTAATAAATAATTCAACACAAAGTAAATTCTAAATGTTATATTAAGATTCACAACAAAATTTGTAAAACACATTTCGAACACGACACAAAATACACTAAAATCTGCTGCAGGGGATCATATCGAATGGTTGTCGCGAGCTAGCTAAAGGACGGTCAAAAAGAGAGGAAAAGGGAATATCCCACAAAAGGGTAGATGACTGGCAAATCTGGAGAGAAGCATCGATCTCTTTCCTACTACGATAGCCAAAGTCAGAAGAAGTTTGCTATTAGCTCTAAAAAAATCAGAGATCTGCCCGGTAAAATCAAGTTGACCTATTAGGTCTGCCGGAATAAGTCTTCAGCAGCTGTGAAATAAGCTACCAAGCGAATCAGGACACATTAATCCTTGGGCGCAACAAACCCATCAAAAGGCCGAACCCGCTCGGTCTAAGGGCGGGCATCCTGCTCGGATTGCCTATTTGAAGAGGACCCAGTGACCATATTACGTCGGAAGCACGTTATTTCCGTTAGTAAAAGGCCATTGGAGGCATCCGCGAACACCTTGGACCCCCACAACAACGTGGTCTTGCCCAGCACATTGTGGATTGACCAAATCGACCGCCAGACCCATATCCCGGTTGAACCCCCCTCAAACCGACTGCCAGACCCATATCCTGTGCTTCAGCAACCCGTTCGCCACCCCCACCATTAGCAGCAGCACCACCATCGACGCCGGCCGGCCACCCCTTCAACAGACCCTCACACCCACACACAGACTATTTGTAAGTAAGTTGAATAAATTAAGATTAAAACTATTTAGGGTCTGTGTCAATTGGCGAATTAAAATTAAATTTCACTTAAACTTGACAGTTCGATAATTATTTCCTTAGGGGAACTGTCAAGTTTAAGTGTTGAACTGTCAAATTTAAGTAAAAATTAATTTTAATTCGCCAATTGACACAGACCCTTAGTTGATGTTCCCATTCATTGAGCCTTGATTAGCCCCTCGAAGTAAGCCGACCATGCAGAGCAGGGAGTCCACGCTCAAGCTTCCCGGTATTCGTGTGAAAGCCAGGGGTCCGTCTGATCCAGAGTAACAAGTATCTCCAGAGATGTTGGAGGGAATCATCGAGGGTATCAGGTATCAGTAGGTCGGCTCTAGAGGCACGTTCTCCTCCATTTGGGAAATTTGTGCCATCGCCATGAACACGAGCCTATTCATCATTTACCTGACGGAGAAGGGAAGGAAAAAGGATAGGAGATGGGAAAGGACAGGTAAGGGAATAGGATCGTCATACTCGCAAAAGCGTACCACAATGGGTTCACATAGCGTCCTGAAAAGGACACTGTAATAACGCATAAGCGTGCCACAATGGGTTCGAACAGCGCCCTGAGAAGGGCACTGTGATAATGCATAAAGCGTAAAGAGAGCCTATAGCTCTTTACCACAGCGGGTCAAGAACAACAGAACGTCCTGAAGATTCAGGTTTCTGAAGTCAGTTTCACTTAATAAGTGTTTCCCGAGTACTCGGAAACGCAATTGCGCAAAAGCTGGACAGTTACATATTAAATGATACGAAGTTCCATAATCGGATTCACAGCTATCACATGCAAATGAATCAGCTTGCTGAATATTCGCCATGTGATAACTGAGTCGGCAGTGGCCAGTCAATGCTTTGACCAGCATGCTGCAATTCTGCTTTGACAGACTTGGTAGATACTTTGCCACCCCTAGAGATGGCTCAGTACAATACAATTTTGTTTGACGACATGACTCCAAACTATTCCAGTATTGTTTGTGCTGAGTGGCAGCCCAGGTGTCAATCTGAAGCTTCACCCAACACTTGGATACCGGAATAGCTGGCTCAGGGCCAATGAAGTCATGTGATGCTCCAGTGCGAGCTAACTCATCAGCCAATTCATTTCCAGCGATGGAAGAATGGCCAGGTACCCATACAAGGTGAACAGCGTTTGCTGAATTCAGCTCCTCAATTTGAGTTCGACAAGCGATAACTATCTTCGACCTGGAGTTGGCCGAAGCAAGTGCTTTAATAGCAGCCTGGCTATCTGAACAGAAGTATATTACTTTGCCCATTACGTGCTGCTGAAGTGCTGATTGCACTCCGCACATAAGAGCAAAGATTTCGGCCTGAAAAACGGTGCAGTGTCTGCCAAGTGAATAAGACTGATACAGCCTTAGCTCACGAGAATAAACACCAGCACCTGCTCGACCTTCTAGAAGGGAGCCATCAGTGTAACATACGATGCCGTCTAAAATACTTCTCTCCAGATAACCAGATGTCCACTCTTCCCGGGAAGGGAATTTCGTGGAAAATGTCCTATATGGAAAATTACAAGCAATTGTAAGATCACTTGGAGCAAGGACAACTTTGTCCCAATTCACCAAAAGTGGAAACAACGAGGTGTGTGTTGAACTGCGGTTCACAGGAGTTTCCTCTAGTAAACCGAGTACCCATAGACGGTAAGTGCAAGAAAGTGCTTCTTGTTTGAGATGAATGTGTAGTGGGACAACGTCAAAGAGAACTTCGAGCGCTGCCGTGGGAGTTGAAGAGAACGCTCCAGACATCGCCATTAAGCACATCCTTTGGAGATGGCCTAACTTTGATTGGACCGTTCTCACTTCGCCCTTTTGCCACCACACAAGACATCCATAGGCCAATATTGGCCGAACAACAGTTGTGTAGATCCATTTGATATACTTGGGTTTTAGACCCCAAGTTGTACCAAAGGTTCGCCGGCATTGCCCGAAGGCCATACAAGCTTTCTTGATTCTGAACTCAACATGAGGTGTCCAGGAAAGCTTGGAATCAAGAATGACTCCAACATACTTTACCTGTTCAGTCACATTGATTTCAGAATCAAAGAGACGTAAAGTTCGAACACCATTACGGTTTCGCTTTTCCGTGAAAAGAACAATAGATGTTTTACTCGGATTTACCGAAAGGCCATATTGGCGACACCAACCCTCAACTACCTGAAGAGCGTTTTGCATCAGGTCGAAAAGGGTGCTGATGCACATACCGACTAACAATGTTAGGTAGTCGTCGGCAAAACCATAAGTAGGAAAACCGCTATTATTGAGTTGCCTCAATAGCGTATCTGCTACGAGATTCCATAAAAGTGGTGATAAGACTCCCCCTTGGGGGCATCCACAAACACTCAATTTCCTAATCGCCGCTTGACGCAATGTCGAGAAGAGATGTCGGTTTTTGAGCATTTGGTGAATCCAATTGGAAATCATTGGAGATATACCATGACCCCGTGCGGCTTCCAATATGGCATCGAAAGGCACGTTGTCAAAGGCACCCTCGATATCTAAGAAAACACCCAAGCAGGATTGCTTTTGAGCGAATGCCTTCTCGATATCGTAAACAACTTTGTGTAAAAGAGTCACAGTGGACTTTCCAGATTGGTAAGCATGTTGGTTCACATGAAGAGGCACATTGGCCAGATAAACATCACGGATGTGATGATCCACAATGCGTTCTAAGCATTTCAGAAGAAAAGAGGTCAAACTGATAGGTCTGAAGCTCTTTGCTTCTTCATACGACGCGCGACCCACTTTCGGAATAAACTTCACAGTAATATCCCGCCAGGATTTGGGAATATACCCTGTAGCAAAACTGCAAACAAGTAGTTGTTTCAAAACATGTTTGAAATGATCAAATCCCTTCTGAAGCAAAATAGGATAAATCCCATCTGCCCCAGGGGATTTGAAAGGAGCAAAGCTATTAAGTGCCCATTCAATCGATTCTAAAGTTATGATACTCCGAGCCGAAGCTAAAGAATCATAACTACGAGAAAAGACATCAGGTTCATCCGAAGATGTAATATCCACACATCCGGGGAAGTGTGTACTGAATAAACATTCTAAAACTTCCTCATCAGAGGAAGTGAAATCACCATTTGGCAAACGAAGTTCGTTCACTTGAAAATCCTTAGATTTTGCAAGGATTTTGTTCAATCGACTGGCTTCACTCAGACTGGAAACATTTGTACAAAGGTTTTTCCAGCCGGATCGTTCAGCAGACCGAAGAGCTTTCTGGTAGGCCTTGCGAGCCGACCTGAAAGCCTCCGATCCAGCCGAACGTCGTCTGTTCCAACTCTTTCTACATTGTTTCCTGAGCTTCGCCAGATCGGAGTTCCACCAAGGGGTTCCTCTTGTGGTCTTCACAGACCGCAGAGGGCAGGCTTCTTCAAAAGCTTCCATGATGAAGGCCGTTGTAGTATCAACGGCATCATCTAAATCACTTGGAGTGTCAATTGATGGTGAGTATCCATGAAATTTGGCTGCAACCAAATCGGTAAAGAGATCCCAGTTGGTTGACCGGGGATTCCTGAAACGCAAAGTTTGCGAAGTAAAATTCACATGTTCAAACAAGATGTAACGATGATCAGATAAAGATTCTTCATCTGACACATGCCAATTGGTCAGCTCATGACTAATTCTGCTAGAGCAAAGCGTTATGTCTAACACTTCCTCTCTACCAGATACCATGAAGGTTGGGCGGTTGCCTATGTTAAGTAATCCAAGATCTGTACTACTCAAGTATTCCATCAAACTGGAGCCTCTCAAATTGATGTCTGAGCTGCCCCAGATTATATGGTGAGCATTAGCATCACTACCAACAATTAGCGGAAGGCCTTTTGAAGTGCAGTATGCAATGACTTGCTTGTAAGCATCCGTAGGGGATGGTTCATCATGCGGTAAATAAACCGAACAATAAACGTATTTCCTGTTGAGGTTTCCAACAGATACATCTATTATGATAGCACATATATCTCTGGTAGTTAGTTCAGAGATGAGTGTAGCAACGATTGCGTTGTTGACAAGCACACATGCTCGAGGCATGACACGTGAGTTTGCCATTTCATTTTTACTGAAAGTAGCAAACACCGGATTCACAAGGTTTCCTAAATAGAAATTCCCCTTACGAAAGTAAGGTTCTTGGACTAACGCCACTTGGGCTGTACCATTTTGCATAAGTCTACAAAGATTGATCGTTGCTGTTCTTTTGTGCTGAAGATTGATCTGAGCTATCCTAACCGTAGCCACTACCCAAACTAGGCAAGATTAAACTCTTAACAATCACAGCACAAAAAAGAACAGCAACAATAAAGCCAAATCGGTATCGAATTGAGTGCGCCAAAGGCGAGGATGCACAGAATACACTGTGTAAAACGCATAATGCGAAACCATATAGGTGAAAATCTAAACTAATTAATAACATCTTCATAATCCCGCCCTTATTCAGCCTCAAGTATGAGATTGAAGAAGGGCAGCTGATTGTCTCGGAGAAACACAAGGTCCACCGCGCTATTGCTCCGGTTAGCACAGTAAGGGCAAATACTGTGGAGGGTGCCCTGGTACTCCACAGGCTCCGTTTGCGGTTAGGTTTTTATTAGACCCCCCTAGCCATTCATTCCTAGGCACGGTAAGCATAAAGCCGCATAACACCATGAATTAGGGGTCACCTGATTAGTGGATTCCTACCACTGGAACAGGCGGTCCGTAGTGCTATTCTTAGCCAGTTGAACTAACCGCTACCGACACTACACAGCTATCTAGGCTGATCGGGAAAAGAAGTTGATATTGGTGATCAACTTCATACGGGCCCGAAAAGCCTTAAAAATTAATTTTAATTCGCCAATTGACACAGACCCTTAGTTGATGTTCCCATTCATTGAGCCTTGATTAGCCCCTCGAAGTAAGCCGACCCTGCAGAGCAGGGAGTCCACGCTCAAGCTTCCCGGTATTCGTGTGAAAGCCAGGGGTCCGTCTGATCCAGAGTAACAAGTATCTCCAGAGATGTTGGAGGGAATCATCGAGGGGCTTTACCGCGCCATGATCCTAGTTATTGGCCTCCTTTCGTAGGGCAGCCGGGGAATGGGGCTGGCGATTCGAAGCGGGTCACCGATTTTGAACTTGCAGTGATAGTAAAGTCCTTCAGCGTAGGTAAACCCCCAGGTCCGGATGGAGTTCCGAATTTGGCCTTAAAAGTAGCTATTGCAGAGGCTCCCGAGATGTTCAGATCTGCTATGTAGAAATGCCTGAACGAGGGATTTTTCCCAGAAGTTTGGAAGAGGCAGAGTCTGGTTTTATTGCCAAACCAACCCAATATGCTTGATTGACATGCCGGGAAAGGTGTTCGGAAAGATAATCCTCAATAGAATTTTGAGGTACACGGATGATGTAAATGGTCTCTCGAGCAATCAGTTCGGCTTCCGGAAGGGAAGGTCGACCGTAGACGCTATCTTGTCGGTTACAACGACCGTCGAGATAGTGCTCCAGCGTCAGAGGTGCAGTAGTGGCTCTGAATGTAAGGAAAGCGTTAAATAGCGCCTGTTGGGCGGCTATTGCCGATGCGTTCCTGCGTCGGCGGATACCCACCCCGGTACTTGAACAAGATTAAGTATAAGTACTGCCAAGGTGTTCCAATGTCAACTTACAGGGGGTGGCCAAAATGTTTGGGATAGGCAACTTTTTTTCTCCCAGAAAAAAAATTCAACATGCTGTAACTTTTCATAGAGTGCATCAAAAAATCTCAAATTTTGACTGTTTATCCCCCTGTTATATGTGCATCATTGGTACAAATTTGGGCTCGATTGAATAATTTTTCGCAAAGTTAGAACCGTTTGGGTAAAACACTATTTTTAGACAACTCATTTTTGAGCTGTCATATCTCGGAAACCAGTGAACCGAATTGAATGAATTTTTTAACGTTTATCAACAATATATTGATACTTAATACAACGTTATAAAATGTAATATTTTTTCACGGCGAATTAAGTTATACCGGGTTGAAATTTTTACCCATATAGAGGAAAATAAGTCAATTTTACAATACCACACAAAAATTACTAAATGTATTCTTCCTTTAATCTAAATAGGCTCTAATATATCTAATTAAAGATAACTTGAGAACCGAAGTGGAAAATTTTTGGACATCAACACTAACATTTTTTGACATTGACTTGAAAAAAATATATTTTTTCGAGAAGAATCCAAAAAGTGTCAATCCATGATAACTTTTTTCAACAATCAAAAAGTATATATGTTTTAATAGTTTGTGAAGCATTTGTATATTGTTAGTGTACGTTCAAAATTTCATTCAATTCGGTTCACTGGTTTCCGAGAAGTTACAGCTCAAATATGAGTTGTCTGAAAAATAGTGTTTTACCCGAACGGTTCTAACTTTGCGAAATATTAATCAATCGAGCCCAAATTTGTACCAACGATGCACATATAATAGGTTGACAAACAGCCAAAATTTGAGATTTTTTGATGCACTCTATGAAAAGTTATAGCACATTGAACTTTTTTGTGAGAGAAAAAAAAGTTGCCTATCCCAAACATTTTGGCCATCCCCTGTATAACCCGTGTATTCTGAATTTAGCCATTTGTTTTGAAATTGAAACTTTCACACAAGCATTCCAGTATTCCATATTCTATGAGCCGCATAAGAATAAATACAAATATTGAATGAGAGTTTGAGAAATATCTTCATCCAAATTTCCCATGCCTATAAATCAACGCAAAGCCAAAGTAACATCGGCAAAAACCACAAGATCAATCCAAACAAAAATATCGATTGATGACTGCAAATTAGTTGCCTTCCTGGGCTCTTTTCCCAACCGACCGAGTGTTATCCACTTTTATGTCATCATAACTATAATATGCTAGACGCAACATGGTATCCCAGCAAGGGCACATCAGAAATAGCAAACCTCATCGAACCACATGTGGTGAGGGAAAAATGACATTTTCCCTGCAGCTCGGCGGGCGATCTGCGCCAATTTGTACCTCGCAGCACAGTAAACACACACGCTTCACTAGAGCACCAGTTCAGCCTACCGACGACGAGCCAGACGACAAACGGAAGACGAAATGCCCATATACCTACATACCTATATATATACGTGTATATACCTCATACAACACCCTACACGGAACCGCCAAACTACCCAAAATTGAGTTCTTTTGATGCAATCCCATAGTTCGGCCCAATAAGCCAAATTTGAGTAAATCGATTAAACTCACACTAGGTAAATTGCCTTCACCTCCAGCAAAAACATTTACTTGAGAGTAGGTAAATTCAACCCAAGACCCCCCCTCATTCAACCCAAATTTGAGTAAACCTGCATTTACCCAAAATTGGCTTATTGGGCTCAAGGACCCCCGTTGGGTAGATGCATCTCTGTTTGTTTTTGACAACATCGGTGAGGGAAAGAGGGAAAACAACCTAATTTTGGGTAACTAGTTTATTCGATATACTCAGCTTTGAGTAAAATCAACCCAAAAATTAGGTAGTTTGATTTCTCCGTGTACGGGATCGTCTCCTGACCACTGACTGTGAGTGAAGTGCTCCACACAATGCATCCGTTTGCGTGTGCGTGACAGTAGTTTGACACATTTCCCATGGGAAAACTGTCAAAAAAACGCAAACCTCGACGGAACGGACGCTATGTGTTCCAGGCTTGAGAGTCAGTTTAGGCAGAAGAATCATATCCTTCTCTAGAAGGATTGATAAACACAAACAGTGACTGTCTCGTCAGGCAGCGTCATCTCATGCATTCGGATGGCCGTTTAAAGTTCAAACAACGTGCCACAAATAACCGAAGCAGTAAACGTGCGGGAGTTCAGCAAATCCATACTGAGTAGTCTGGGCTCGATCCTCGGTCGGTCTAGGATCTTTTCAATATGTGAATATTGAAATTTTTAGTTTATAACTTTTGAAGCGCTCTCTTGAAGCAGAATTTATCACAGTCGGCACGTTAATGCCATTAAGAAGAAAAAGAACAACGAGATTGACTTGTTCGGGTCTTGTTGGCTGCTGCTGCTGCTAATTGATCCCATCAGGGTTCCGACACAAGTGTGATTGATCATTTTAAAACCAGGTCGAGTGGCACGGCCATGCATCGTTAGAGCCTATTAGCTAAATTTAACCCTTCGGGAGTTAGTTGTATCACACTTTGTACCTACTTGTGAGATATTTTTTGGAACGGCGGCGTAGGTAATGAGAGCAAATTGTATAATTGTTCATTTGATTGATCTGCTCATTCGGTACAACTTTGTGATGCCTTTTTGCGTTTGCTATACCGTTTCATGCTTTAGACATTATATCACAGGTATGTGTGTAAGAAATGTAGGAACTATAACATGTATTACAAAGCTTCTTCTTCTTCTTTTGGCGACAAAGTATGCTTCTGAGTGTTCTATGAGAACTTCCACAGGCATTCTTCAGTTATTCTTCAACAAATTGTGATGATATTTAGTCATTAACCAGTTATTGGAATTACACCACAGACAAACATACGTAATTCTGGCAAATTTTCCATCGAAAACTTTTCGCTTCTACGAACATTTGAAATTCATCCTATTTCAAAAATAAATTATTTAGGCACCAATTGTTTCCGTTCTTTTTGTTCTCATGCAAGCTCTCAATTACCTTACCGGTCAGACTGAGGCTTGAATGTCTTCTGCTGTACGTAGGAGTAGTCTCCCTTCTACTCGATCCATGGCTGTGCATCTCCAGTTCCGCACTCTGCGAAGGGGTTCGCCCTCCACTTGATCGATCCACCTAGCTCGCTGCGCACCACGTCTTTTTTTACCAGTCGGATGGCTCTCGAGAACCATTTCAATCGGGTTGCTATTCGGCATCCTGGTGACGTGACCCGCCCTCCGATTTTCGCGGTGAAGACGATGTTTTTTTATACCTTGTTGGGTATATAAGTCACTGCGACCAGCTTTTAGATCTATTGTGACAAATGCCCCAGTATTATTTGGCTATGCCAAGTTGACGTATCGCCATTGTTATTAGCAAATAATCGAACCTTGACTGTTAAAGTGATCCCAACACGGTGCTACAGTTTGGATGAAATGGACTACCACATTGAGGTTTGTTTTCTAGACATCAAAGGGTTCTATCAGCCCCTTGTCGAAGAACCTAATTCTTTTAGCTGCAATTGCCGGGCATTTCTTCAGGAGTAATATTTAAATATTTTTGATTTTTGTTATTCCTGTCTTTCCCCTAAAGAGAGCTGTTTTGAATAAATGTATGTGTCGTAATCGGTTTATCACACACGAATAAACTAGTATTATATCAATCTTAATCAAAATTGGCTGAAATCTTGCAAAAAGCTGGAATTAGACAAATGCCATCGTGTCAGACGACGATGATTTGATCCACTTTTTTGTTTATTTATCTTCGTTCTGCCGTTCATGTTGTGAGTAAGAGGTAGTGGTCGCGCTAGAATGAAAAAAATGTGTGTTTCCAACACAGTCCCTGTGCGGCATGGGCGCTACTCAAAAATGAGAGTTTTTATTTTAGAGAGTTGTAGCCAAGCGATACAGTTGAGACACACGACCCAAGTAACAATTCCATTGCTAATCGGTTTTGTTTGATTTTTATTGGGTTTTAATTACAGCAATAATTAAAACTCACAGTTTTATGACTACTTTTATGAAAACCATTGATGAAATGTTTTATAGTATACTTGAAGATATCGTACGTGGATGCTATCGACTGTTTCGAATTCACAGGGGATTTTTTCGGCTTTCAGTCTATTAAGCGATTAAAACGAAAGTATCTTTCTTACGCCCGACGTTTCAATGGGTTTTACCTATAGACACTATAGATTCCATAGACTCGCGGAGGCGTAGACAACTGTAGCCAAACGAACTGTCAGTTCGTGTAGCCAAACGAGCATGACGTCACAATTTCAATAACGACAGTGGATTGCGTGACGTCATATTCGCTCGGTACACTCTAAATTCACGGCAAAACACACTAAAATCGTATTCCTCAACCATGTCTCCGCGAGTCTATGGAATCTATAGTGTCTATAGTTTTACCATCTTTTTCAAGGGTTCTGTAAAATTACATTGGTTCTGTTACATGGAAATACAAAAACTTACAAAAAACTACAATCTTACAAGGATATTTTTCGTTTTTCGTCTGGAGGTTTGTTCTTTGCGTGAAAACTTGTCAGCATAGTATGGTTCATCAATTCCCTAAAACATCAACAATCAAAAACACTTTTTTAACAATTGGAACTACATAAAACAGATAAACAGTTACTAACTATCGGATTTTCTACACAGAACGGAAGACTGGACACTGGGCAACTACACTATTTTTCTTCGTCTTTAGACTATGTGCATTTAAACGGTCATTTTGTAGTCATTATTATATAAAAGTGTTATGGAGGAAAATAGTTATTGAATGCAAGTTCTTATCATAAGCTATTGTGTGTCATTATCATTCAGGTTTGTCTGGTTATCTATTGTCTGTGTATCTGTGCGGTTTGTTTTGGTTTTTGTTTTAAGTGTGTGTAGAATTCCTGCATAAATGTTACTTAGACCGTCGCAATAGCTTCGCTTGTTTACCGTCTCGTTTGTGTTCACGATGTGGCAAACTTCCAAGATAGGGAGAGCAGAGTACCGTCGGTGACTATCGAGTATCTCTGTTCTATCTAGGGCAAAGCGATGGTTGTTATCGGCCGAATGCTGCAAGAGAGCCGTTCTCTTTTTTAGGCGGCCGAGTTCATAGCTGTTGTAGTTCTCATCATCGTTGTTGTTGTTTTCGTCTATTTTATTCATTAGCTTGTCCAGTTTGTTGATGTCACTCTTGTGGTGTGCCACTCTCTTCTTTAGGCTGGTTGTGGTGAGCCCGACGTAGCTGGCATCGCAGTTTCCACAGTGAATTTTGTAGATCACGTTGTTACGTTGCTCTTCTGGGATGCGGTCCTTCGTTTGTGTGAACAGACCCTTGATCGTGTATTCATTCCTCGTTGCTAGTGTTATGTTCGGAAGGTCTGTTTTGAGGAGCTTTGCCAGTCGTGTTGTCAGGTTGTTTATGTGCACCATCGATTTATAGATGACTTCGCAGCTGTCCCTTGCATTGCTTCTTCTTCCATCCACGCTACTCGCTTGGTTGATGAGACTGTTTCGGAGTGATTTCGGGTAATGATTTGTTTTTAGGTGCTGATCAATTATGTTGTTGATTCTCAATGGTGAAAGATTGGTGCTCAGTCTCCTCACACGATTCATGAAGTTAAATACCATGTTCATTTTCATGTGTAGCGGGTGACTGGAGAAGGGCCCATATAGCCGAGGCAGTAAACGCACGGGTATTCAGCATGACCATGCTGAGGGTGACGGGTTCGATTCCCGGTCGGTCCAGGATCTTTTCGTAAAGGAAATTTCCTTGACTTCCTTGGGCATAGAGTATCTTCGTGCCTGCCACACGATATACACATGCAAAATGGTCATTGGCAGAGGAAGCTCTCAGTTAAAAACTGTGGAAGTGCTCATAGAACACTAAGCTGAGAAGCAGGCTTTGTCCCAGTGAGGACGTTACGCCAAGAAGAGGAAGAGGAGGAGGGTGACTGGAGAAAAAGTTCAAGAAACGACCGGAGGCCATGGGTTTGCAGTACCACTCCGTCCTAATAGATTGATCCGGAAGCCGAACCATTACCATGTCTAAATATGAAAGTCTGTTGTTTTGTTCTGTTTCATACGTGAATTGTATGTTAGCATTGTAGCTATTGAACATGTTCAGAACTTCCAAAATTTTGTCTGATGGTATGGCCATCACCAAATCATCGACATACTTTTTAATGAATGGGACCGGAAAATCAATTTTGGCCATGACATTATCCATTAGGGGCTGTCCATAAACCACGTGGTCATGAGGGGGGGGGGGGGGGGGGGTTCGGCCAATGACCATTTTGTATGGACGAAAAAAAAATTTTGTATGGACTAATGACCACACGGGGGGGGGGGGGGGGGGGGTTGAGAAGTCCCAAAAAATGACCACGTGGTTTATTGGACAGCCCCTTAGTGCTTCCATGACCAAGTCAGACGAAAACAACAACAACGATGATGAGAACTACAACAGCTATGAACTCGGCCGCCTAAAAGAGAGAACGACTCTCTTGCAGCATTCGGCCGATAACAACCATCGCTTTGCCCTAGATAGAACAGAGATAGACGAGTGCATCGATGAACTGAATTCATCGCGGTCCGAGAATTTTGACACTACAGCGGGGTCGCTTCCAATCAGAAGTGAAAGATTTCCAATCAGAATTGAACAATTCTGATTGGGAACGACCCCGCTGTAGTGTCAAAATTCTCGGACCGCGATGAATTCAGTTCATGGGTGCACTCGTCTATACTCGATAGTCACTGACGGTACTCTGCTCCCCTATCTTGGAAGTTTGCCACATCGTGAACACAAACGAGACGGTAAACAAGCGAAGCGATTGCGACCTGGGACGGGACCCGTCAGGTGCTAGTGCAAATACGAAACCATTTGCCTGTCAAAAAAAACCACTTCTGATTGGTCGATTTGACAAAAGCAGCGTTGCGCCGCGTTACGTTCGTTTACAAGAGGACACTCTGTTGTTGAGTTAGCCGTGTTACTAGTAGTCACGGGTTTTTTAAACCTCGTATGATTGATAATTAATATCTAACAACATTAATCGTTTTTCTCACTTTCTGTGCTGTTTTTATCCGGAACTTGACATGGTGAAATGAAGTGCAAAACGATACATTATGGGCGCAGTGATGTGTATCATTCTAGGCTTCATTTTTACTAATTTTCGAAGAATCCGAATGTTTGCCGGCAAGGGATGGAAGTCTGTGTGTGAGATCCAAACGAGGAAGATCAGATTGTTTTCAAACTCATTCTTTGAAGTAGAATGCTAAATAACACTAGTCAACAAGTTTTGATTGATTTGCATATGAAAAGTGTTGGCAACACTAGAGCAACCCCCGTATGAACAGTAACAAAAATAATAAGAGGGCTTGTACCAATGAGCTGTCACGTCCCGTCCCAGATTGCGACGGTCTAAGTAACATTTATGCAGGAATTCTACACACACTTAAAACAAAAACCAAAACAAACCGCACAGATACACAGACAATAGATAACCAGACAAACCTGAATGATAATGACACACAATAGCTTATGACAAGAACTTGCATTCAATAACTATTTTCCTCCATAACACTTTTATAGAATAATGACTACAAAATGACCGTTTAAATGCACATAGTCTAAAGACGAAGAAAAATAGTGTAGTTGCCCAGTGTCCAGTCTTCCGTTCTGTGTAGAAAATCCGATAGTTAGTAACTGTTTATCTGTTTTATGTAGTTCCAATTGTTAAAAAAGTGTTTTTGATTGTTGATGTTTTAGGGAATTGATGAACCATACTATGCTGACAAGTTTTCACGCAAAGAACAAATCTCCAGACGAAAAACGAAAAAATATCCTTGTAAGATTGTAGTTTTTTGTAAGTTTTTGTATTTCCATGTAACAGAACCAATGTACCTTTACAGAACCCTTGAAAAAGATGGTGAAACCCATTGGAACGTCGGGCGTAAGAAAGATACTTTCGTTTTAATCGCTTAATAGACTGAAAGCCGAAAAAATCCCCTTGAAGATATCCATAAAGCCAAATTTTAAGAATAAACAAAACTATCCGATATGTAAACCTTCCGGCATTTATCATTACCACAATAAAACTGTTCAAATTCTCAACAGATGGCGATCCGTTCGATTAGTAACGACATCTGTTGGTGGAAAAGCAGAAACTATGACACTGCTAAGTTAATTGCGGTAATCATAAAAGTAGTCGTCGCCATATTGAAGGATCATATACGTGAATGGAATATAGTTAATTTTGTTCAAATTAGCAACAATTTGATAGTTTGCCGTCATTTCCATAACACAGAAAACTCACTCAGCTCAGTTTTCTTGTAATTCGAGATAGTTCTACTAATTTTATAAATTGATTTAATTCATTCCAAAATGATAATATCCATCATATTCGAAGCGCATTAATTTTATGTTTCAGCAACGTCAATATTCACGGTGAAATTAAATGCACATAAGCCTAGCGACAATATAACTACTAAAGTATTACTTTGTAACGATCGCTTTCTACTTGCAAATAATATCTCTTCCTGAACTTTACGTGCCATTGATGAAGCTTCTCTGTTTCTTGAGCTGTCATCATTTTTGTTGAAAAAAAAAACAACAACAATCATAACCTCTTTTCTAGTATGGAAAAATTTTCAACTAGGTTTTAAAACAGTTTTATTGCTACTCTTAATAAGGTTTATAAAACCTCTCCGAGAGTGGGCCACTTAGCCGGATGATGCTCTTAAAGAGGTTATCAAGAGGTTTTGATGTATGAATCAGTTTTATTGCAAATTTATCATGAAAACCTTTTATAGAGCCGAACAAAACTTAAAATGTTACTTGGGAGTAGCTTGCTAGGAAGACGCTGCAAAGCACGGGATTTAGGAGGCTGTAGTAGTTATAAAAAGTAGCGAGAATTGTAGGATATCACATAGGGGTATTTTGAAAAATAATAAGGGTATTCCTGAGAGACATTCCCGGAGGATAATTTGTATAAATTTTCAAACAGATCTTCATAGAAATTTGTTTAGGGATCACAAAAGAAATTATTTCTTGAGAGTCTTTCTTGAAAAGTTTCAATAGGGATCATAGAATGAATTTCCGGAAGAGTTTTCGGAGGGCATTTATGTAGATATTTTTGCCTTTCTCGCACACTAAGTGTACTGGAAAGGCTATATGTTCACTCCAAAACTGACTTTTTGATAGAAGGCCCGGAGGGTCGAGTCACATATACCAATCGACTCAGCTCGACGAATTGAGGTGATGTCTGTGTGTGTATGTGTGTGTGTACAAATAAACTCACATCACTTTTTTGACAGTAAACCTCAACCGATTTTAATGACCGACGGTTCCTTCGACTGGTCCCATTGTTTCCTATTGAATATGGTTCGGATTGGTCCAGCCGTTTCGGAGTTATGGCCATTTAGGTGTTCCGGACCGGTACCCCTGGAAGGGGACAGACATGAAAATGCAACAAACCCATGTATGCGACCAATAAAACCACGGCATTTTCGATTATGTGATGAACGGTACGCAGGATAATATTCGCAAACCATATCTGAACCGGTAGTGTTCCGGAACCGGTTCTGGGCGTCCCACCGGATGTGGCCAAATATAAAAGTGAATTAAACCCATACTTGCGACATATCAAATCGCAGATTTCTTCAATAACTTGATGAACGGTAAACATGAAAATAGTCTCAGATCTTGTAGCATACCGGAACCGGTTCCGGGTGTCCCGCCGGAAGTGGTTCGAAAATAAAAGCGAACCAAACACATACGACACATCAAATCGTGGCCTTTTCGATAACCTTATTGTACGGTTAGCATGAAAATAAGCTAAGTTCATATTAGAAACTACTGGTAGTGTTCCGCAATCAGTTCCAGTTGTCTCGCTGAAAGCGGCCGGATGTAAAAGAGAACTCTAGCGTAACATGTGATAAGGGCCTTAGTCCAAAATGTAAACATTGAGAAATCTGCTTGAGAAGGTTTCCATGTATATTCATAAACCCTATTTAGAAATCAAACACTCTATTAGTATCATTTATGCAACAAATGACGCGCATGACTGCTCCCTTCATGCTGTGTACCGTAAAAATAGAATACTACATTAAATTAGTATAAAAATTGAGTTTTCGAACATTAATGGACATTGGCCCTTTTGAAAATTTTCATCGACTTGGGCCCCAGTACTTTGGCCCTTTGACAATAAGCAAATCACTTAGGCGTTAGTACATTGGCACTTTGACCAACTACGAATTGACTTAGGCCCTTTTCAATTGAGCTAATTTGAGCAAAAAGAAGTTAGTTTGCATCAGTTTTCTTATATTTTACGTGATTATACAAAAAAGAATCAGATTCAAATCAAAACCATAGAAAATCCATGTAATATGCCAAAGGGCCTAAGTAAATTTGAGATCTAGTCTAACTTGGGCCCTTTTACGTCGACTTAGGCCCAAACGGAACTATGAATTTACTTAAGCCCTTTAAAAATCATCTTAAAAGTCATGTTAAAATGGGTTTTGGCGTGGATGAGGAAGTGTATCGATAAATTACGTGACACTTGATAGAAATAACAGAAAATCTCGTTTGTTTACATTTTCGACTTAGGCCCTTATCACATGTTACGCTAGAACTAAACCGATTTTAGCGACACATCAAATGGCTTTTTAGGCATCCTGATGAATGGTTAACAAGAAAAAATATCTCAGATCATATTCGGGAAAATTAGTAGTGTTCCGGAATCGGTTCCGAGGGTTCCTTCCAGATGTGGTCAAATGTAGAAAGGAACCGAACCCCATAAGGTTTTTTTTCGATAACCTGATGAACGGTTTTCATGAAAAACGCCTCAGATTACCTTTAGAGACCACCGGTAGTGTTCCACAACCGTTTTGGGATGTCCCGCCGGAATTGGTCAAATGTAAAAATGAACCATGTAAATGTTCCGGAACCGATTTAGGGTGCCCACCGGAAGTGGACACATAAAAAAGTGAGCGGTACATCAAATCTCTATTTTGTCATTAACCTAATGCATGGGAAATAAGAAAATAGGCACAGTCCACAGAAATTACTACCGGTAGTGGTTTTAGTTCCGAGTACCGTAATCCGGGGTAACATTGATCAGAATTTTCGATCTTTCTTGAATAATTCTCTTGTTAAAGCAAATGTTACATGTTTTATATATTTAAAACAAGTACTGGCCCTCTGATTATGTGTTAAGCTACTCAAAAAAGTATTGTAAAATTTTTAAACATGTTTAAATAGACTTTTTAATCTAATTTTTGATTTTGATGATTTGGGGTAACATTGATCATGTCAGTGATCAATGTTTGTTTGTGTTGAAAATACCCTTACTTACTAAATTCGGGGTCGCTGATTTCGAATATGTTGTCCAAATTTTTACAAGTTAGGTACTTTTTGAGTTATTTTAAGATAAAAATCCTCCAAACCGCGAATAACGCCTAAAGGTAGGCAACGCCTTAAGGAATTTATTGCCTACTTTTAATAAAATCGTATACTTAATTGAAAAAGAGCATTTTCATAAAAGTTTCGTTCATTAAATCCAACTCTAGGATATCATATTGAAGTAATACATTGATTTCGAACCTCATATTGTATCTATTATTCACGCCAAGCATGAATGTTTGACAATGTATCTCATTGCGTTACGAAACACAGTTATGGAAAAATCGATTTAATTCAATGTTTATGAAATTCAATTTTCATAAATTGCATGTCATTTAATAGCCAAATGATAGTAGATTACGATATACCATTCCATAGTAGAAACTGATTCAATGTAAAATGCTTGTTTGAACATTTCATGAGGTGGGTCAAGCCGATCAATGTTACCCCGGATTACGGTAACCTGATTAACAGTTAGCATTCACATAAGCTCAGACCACATTTAAATATGCCGGCACTGTTCCGGAATCACTTCCGGGGGTCTCGTCAAAAGTGGCCAAGTATAGAGTTTACCAAACTCATGCATGGAAACACATCAAATCGTGACATTTCGATAAGCTAATGGACGGTAATCAAAAAAATAGGCTCAGACTACATAAGAGGCTACCGGGGTGGCGTTGCAGAAGCAGCGTTGGGTGCTTCAGTGGAATTACGAAAGTGAACTAAATCAATGCAATCGATAGATATGTGTAAGAGAACCAAAAAACTAAAGCGATTTCATCAAATCACACTATTTTAGATTCCTGAGATGTAAATATACAGTAGGATGGAGCAACGTTGTATGGAAAAATTAAAACTTAAGCGCATCAGCCCCGAACATTTTTTTAAATCCATATATGCGTTTGATTACTGCGCAAAATTAAGATGCTACTGAAGGTCGAGTTCTGTAGTGTGGTTAATATTTGAATGGGATATAGCATTGACAATCCATATTACTACATTACAAATTTTACATGAATCTTGTAACCAATGATAATAAAATATAGCCTAAAGTGTGCAGAAAAAACTTTGTCAAAGTGATCTGTGAAAAAAGTTTAATCCTGGCTTGTAATTGTAATCTTGGTATGGATCAGACCCCTTCAGTGAATGTGGTCACTCAGTCAACTGGAAGGACTGATACTTTCAGCTCTGCCTATGCGTTGAACTAACGTCGAAATAAGTGCCCCAATTCGATGATGACCTTGATAAAATTCTTGATTTTCTAAATAAAGTATTCTCAGGATTCAGAAATTCGTATGTGGCACAGTCCCAGATCGCTGTTATGAGAATTTCCTCCTTCTCTTCCGTTACCAAAGCACAGATATTTGGGGCTGATCACTGACTCTAAGACAAGATTGATTGCGTCGACGGAAAGATCATGAGTACATATTCGACGAGAAAGGCACTATCACCACTAGGTGGATTAATCTGGTTTTTTTAATTCATGATCAAACTCGTGAGAATTTCAACATTTTTTTTGACGAGACCTCGGGCGGATCATCGGAAAATTCTGCATTAAACTCCTGATGTGGTTCTTGAGGAAAACAGTGGAGAAGTCCTGGTTCTAGGAATGCTCCAGGTTCCAACTGTGATTGTAGCAAGCTTTGGCGAATTATGTCTAAGATTCCCTTCTTATTCAGGGTTACCTCGGAAATTCCTCCATAAATTCCTCAGAAAATTTTCCAGATGTTCTCCTTTAATTCTTCCAGGAAATGCTGCAGGAATTTCATGGATTTTTTTTTCAGAATTTCTCCAGGAGTTCCCCAAAAATTCCTCTAAGAGCTTTTCTGACACTTCTTCAGGAGCTGTTCGTAGATTGGATCATCAAGGTCGATTTTGTGGAACAAAGCTTGCTCGATTCCTTTTAGCGTCCATAATGTTGGAATCCCAGCGCAGTGGATACTCATACGGTACCTAACCGTTAATTTCCCGTCCCGGGATCGCGTGATAAGGAGAAAGAAAACTTTTTACAAGGAGTGTTATTTACAAACGTCAATTTACAAACACCGTACCTAGACTCAGAACAATTCAATAACAAACATACATTGTCATATCTATCACAATATATGTATGCTTCATCAACTGTTTAAATCATACGCATACATTCATAGACAACACGCGCAGCTGTCATCGTCATCTCTCAGAGGGTTGTCACCACACTTTAATTTCAATGCCTGTCAGGGGTCTGCCACTATTCTACTTCAACACATAATAACTGTGCAAAATTTGGGTTGGTTGCGTCCCCGTATTCTGCATTGCAATTGAAAATTTGTAGGTGATTTAATATGGGTAATCGTACTTTTTGCTTTTTTCGCAGAAGTTAAAAAAATAATGTCTATGACCACAAGACCATATGACTCACAGCCGGGGCCCGTAGCATATTGGCTACACGTTCACTTCATAAGTGGATGGTCATGGGTTCGATTCTAGCCCCACCACCGAAAAGACAAAAGAATTTTCACGTAGATTTGTGTAACACCGGATCAACACAAACAATGTGCTGATCCGGTATTCTGCTGATCCGGTGATCTGCGTGAAAATTCTTTTGTCTTTTTGCTCGCTGCGTGAAAGTTACTCGTGCGCTGTGTTGTTTCATTTAAGGGTGCAGTTACAGTTAAGCTGGATCCTGCGAATAGAACCAAAGCGGTTGTCCAGATATCTCCATTTATCGCTGTCAAAATTTTTCCATCGAGCTGTCACAGCTCCAACAGCTTCTTTTCTTATTCGATTTCACACGACAGAAAAGTATTGCAACAATATTTTTTTCTGAACAAGTCAAACAAGACATGACAAAGTGCACTAGGTCACGTGGAAATCAAGGTACATTTTAAAAAATGTTATTAGTGCATTGTAGTTTATTTTTGGAAAAAATTTGAACAAGAGAAAACTTTTGGAGTCATGGGGGGATTAATCATGTTTACGTTTTTCAAACAGTGGTGGCGGCATGAAAATTCAACACTCGTGCGAACGAAGTATTCCATTGTTCGATAACATGAACAAATTTGTAAAAATAGGGTAATTGTTCCCATCGTTGCGGTAGTACCTATTGTTGCGGTAATGGCAATTGAGCACTTTTTCGACTGAAATGTTACCAAAAGGTATTTTTAATAGATGTATGGTGCTTAAATTATGAGATTGCACCATTTGTTTGCTTAAGATTTGCCCAAAAACCTATTTTAAAAAAATATTTTCATAAATGTGTTTGCTGCTGTGTTCCTATTGTTGCGGTAGTGTTCCTAATGTTGCGGTATCCCATATGATTTCAATGGGATACCGCAACAATAGGAACAAAATACCGCAACATTAGGAACACAATGATCTTTCAGATAAAAACGAATAAAATGCTCATAACAACATCAAAGTGGCAATATTTCGTTATTTTCCCGTAGATTAAGGATGGATTTTTTTCAATTCAATCCATGTAAAAAGTTTGCTTGGGGCGATACAATTGTGGTTTAAACATGAACCCAGCGCTTAACTCCTCCATGATCGGATCAATTACCCTAGGTCTATTTCAAATATTATGAATGTGATTACTTTTGTGTAAATCAAGTTGTCAAATGCCTTATTGAAAGTTTTCGGATGCCAGAAATTGGATTTTATCCTTGTGACCGAATTCCCTTCAAAATTTCTTAGGAGGATGCAACCATACATGTAATGGAATAATTCAAAAATAATTAGTGGAAAATTACATACTATTGATTCTACTTACACATGCCATATAAATCTATTACATTAAAATAACTTTGTTTGCATTATTAAGGCATATACAAAAAAAGTAGAATTAGGTTTACTCGACGCAATTTCGAAATTGACCGAAAATAAGGATTTCAAGCAAATTTGTATGAAAAACGATCAAAAAGATGGAAAAATCAAAATTTCCCCGATAGAATATTTTGAAACCTTCTGCAAATGAAAATATAACTTGAATACTGATGTTTTATGGAAAGAAACCCGATGTACATTCAATTTTTATAATCTGCTGGTTCAGACAGCGTGTGTCGCCGAGTACGAAAAAAAAATAGAGTCCGTCATCGTTTTCCTTCTAACAGTGCAACTAGAAAGAACAGCCTTTTATGATAAGAAGGAACAATCTCTTATATAAAGGTAAGCAGTTTGGCCGCCAAAGATCTCTCCAACAAACCAACTAGAAAGAACAGTCAATTTCAAAAAGAAGGGATAATCTCACATGAAGTCAGCAGCTACTATTACAAGTCACCAATCAATTAAGTAATGGTATATGTAGCCAACCACTAGTGCTTAGTAAGCTTAGTACTGCTCAACCTACCGTATCAGGGTTACTCAAATTTTGTCACGAAACCTATTTGAAAATAAAAATGGAAACGATTCTGGGGAATGGGTCATTCTGGGGAACGGCTTTCTGTGAAATGTCCCGTTGAAATGCTGGTATTCACAAGAGATCCGGATAGTACAAGAAGACCTGAAGCATAGCGTGCAGGATGGGTGGACCAGGTGCAGAACGATTTGGCAAGTGCGGGACGCGGCCGAGGATTGAGAACTGCTACCACGAACCGAGTCTTTTGGCAAGGAATTGTTCATTCAGTTTTATTGAAATAACGATGACCTTCGTTGAAAAATGAAGGAGGTCTCCATTATGTAATTCTTTCTGGAGTTCATCGGAAATTTCTTCAGGAGCATCCCGAAAATTCATTCAGGAGTTCCCGGGAACTGCTGCAGAAGACTCTTTGTAAATTCTTCTAGAACTTCACACGGGATTATCTCCTGGAATTCTTCAGGGAACTTGTGCAGGAAGCCCTCGGGAATTGCTACAGGTGTTTTCCAGGTTATGGAATATATGGATACAATAACATACGTAGAAATGATGGTTACACTAGAAACTATTGTTTTTTTCAGGTTTTCCCCAGTAAACATTATTTTTGATACAAAATCCATTCAAACCATCTCGTCCAATAATGGTCTACTCTTTCCTAATGATACAACCCCCAACGAATCGGAAAAGCGCCGGGAAAACCGAAAGCCCACATTCGGATTTTTCCTCCCTTCAGTCAGTGCGCAAAACTTTTGCTCTCCGCCCAGCGCATTTCTCTTCTCTCGCTGCTCGTTCTCTCACACGCGACGACGAACAGCATGGGAGCACCGAAGCATGCTACACCGCACATATTGCGCCTGTCAGCTAGGCAACCCACATGCATGCGAGTCGACGGATGACAACGGAAAAAAGCTCACTCACCTTGATGATCTCTCCTGCTCTTGGTGGAGCCGTCGCCGCCGACATTCCGATGGTTTTTCCAGCGTCGGGAAAACACGCTCCCATCAGTCCAGTAGCGAACGTGACCGCAGCAGCACCACGGTGGTGTCTCACTTGTTTGGGGGGTCCTCCACACAAAGTCGTCCAGGAAAGAGAAAAAAAAGTCCAGAAAGAAAGATAGTTACCAGTACCACCACCGCGAACTTCGACGGTTCTTCGAAGAGGAAAAAACTTGCTGCCGCTGCACTAATTTGGAGTTGGAGCATACCTATAATATAGATTGAGGCGTTGCGGAGGATATCTATACCATCTATACCGATAGCGTGTGGTGAGGCAGTGGGGCCTGTGTGGGCGAATCCGATTGAAAGTGCGTCGACACGGGGAGGAAGCTCCCCCGGGAGGGTATTTTCCTTGTGTGGTGTGGTGTTATTGTGACAAACGAGTGTCAACGGGGGTGTTGGTTGGTGTGTGGAAGCGATTAAAAGAGGAAATTGAAAAAGAGGTTACTGCTGGCGTGAACGGTGGCGGTGTGCAATCGCGAATTTTCTTCAGTGGGTTACGACGGTGGAGAGGGCGGAGGGTACTGGGTGCATCTCGTGTAGCCTTTTGTGCCCTTTTCGGAGTGGAGACGCGGTAGCAATACGAAGCAAATAGGACAACGGCACAGTAAAAAGACATCATGGTTTTTGGTGCTGAGATTTCGATGAAATAAAATAATCAATGTTCAGCTTAAACAGTGTGTAAAGTGACGCAATCATGAGATTTTTCGTGGCTTTTGGTTCAAAATAGTCAATTTTATGAGTCGATTTCGATTAACTGCACCCTTTCCTTATAAAATAATGAAAATTTGGCAGAAAGTTTAGTACTATCGTGAAAATCTGCTAATTCGACAACAATTATTGTCGAATTACCGGGGAAATGAAATTTTAATTCAACAAATTGGTCATCCTACAGCGGGATACCAGGAGATCTCAGGGGGGTACAGGAGGTATCATGAGATCTCATGGGCGTTTAAGGGAATATCAGGGTCTTCTCAGGGAGCTTCAGAGGGTCTCAAGGGCGATTCAGGGAGTCTCCGGGAGTTTCAGAGGAGTTCCCGAGGATCTTAGTGGCGGTTTCAGGGGCATTTCATGTGGTACCGGGGAGTATTAGGAGATCTCATGGTCGTTTAAAAGGATCTCAATGGTATCTCAAAGGGTTCCAGGAGGCTACAAGAGGTCTCTGAGGTGCTTCAGGAGCATTCCAAGGGGTTCCATCGTTTAAGAGGTCTTAGGGGCCTTTCAGGTTATTCAAAGGGGCGCAGGAAGCTACCTGGAGATCTCAGGGACATTTCAGGGGATTTCGGCTTTTTTTTTTCAGGGGGTCTCAGGGGCGTTTCAGGAGCTTCCAGGTGCGTTTTCGGTGGGTTTGGGTTGGGTTACGGTGGTTGGATCTCTGGTGAGTTCCATGGTATCCAAGAGAGTTTAAGGGGGATTTCGGAGGCATTTTTCTAAGTTTCAGAGGCATTACGCAGGCGTTTCGGTGGTTAATGAGGGTCTCTGGTGCTTTACATGGGATCCGAGAGGGTATTATGTGGATTTGGGAGGCATTTCAAGAAGTTTCAGATGATTTTTGGCGACTTCCAGAGGCGTTACGCAGGCGTTGTCAGGGGTTTCGAAAGGTCACAGGTGCGTAACATGGGATCAGAGCGTTTTTGTAGACCTCTTCGCAATAACCCTTGAAACCATTGAAACCTTCATAATTCCACTGAAATGACCTGAAACCCCTTTGTAACACCCTTAAAATTACTGAAAGCATCTGATACGACTCTGGCCTTAAGGTGAAGGTCCCTTGCGTCCACTCTCCTCAAAATCTGAATTTTACCTCACTTTTTTATGAGCACAAAACTGGAGATCCGTCAAACGAAGTGGGCTGAACATGTTAAGATAAAGCGGGGTAACTTTGATAGTTTTTCAGCAACTTTTCTTATTTTTCCATGTAACATAATTTCCTCTAGTTTCATATTTTTAAAACAAGTGCTGGGGTATCAGTTATCAATTGCAATTGAAAGATCCGATAATTATAGATATAATGGGTGACTTTTAATTTTTCATATGCGCGAGAATCACATTTCCATTTTGTGGTAACTTTGATAGTGCCCTGAAAAATACATCAAATCCTAAAGTATCATCACAACTTGAAATCTTAGTAGTATGAACATGATGAAAGAAGCCTAGTGGAATATATTAGTTTGAATTATTATGACAAAACATGGAGTAAAATTCTTCATTTAAAAGTGAGTTTGTGGAGTACTGAGTGAAAAACACATTGAGTTCAGCTATCAAAAATCATTATCTTTGTAAAATTATTTTTTTAACGGTACATCCACATATGATTTCATGCTATTCATGGGGAATTCCTTTTTTTTTGTTACTTCTGAATATTTTATAAACAAAGCATTAATTACCTGAAATTACAAGGGCATTGCATACTTTTAGGCGTTTATTGATGTATGGAGGCTTATATCCCAATTTACAAAATTCATTCCAGTTTTTAAAAACGCACTTTGTTAAGAGATTCAAGGCCAGATTTTGAATCTACTATGATGGATCTACCAAGAATAAGAGGCCATTCATTGAAAAAATAGTTGAAACAAAGTGATACAGCAGGGGTTGACAAATGACAAAAATATTAACATTTTTTTTATTTTTTGCCCAAAAAGTTAAATATAAACTTGGTTTTAATAAAAATACGTTTAAGATGGACTTTCATACGCAAAGTTTTGATCTATGTTTGCCTTTTTCTTAACTAATTGAAGGAATCATAGTTATAAGATATACTATACCATGACAGTCGTATTACAAAAGTTACCTGCATTATCAAAGATACCCCATTTGACGGTACTCAATTTTCTTTACAAATGAGCAAGCAACAAGTAGCATTTTCAGTTTCGTTAGGCAGTTAAATAATCAGCTTGTGCTTTGAACGAATAACTAGGCGGCCATTGTGGTAGCTATTTTTGGTTTTTAACAACCTTGTCCTTAAATACCTCGAATCACTCTTGAAAGCTTCGTAATTCTATTGAAACGCCCTTGAAATCGTCATAATCAATTTGAAATGCCCCTGCCTTTAAAGGTTCCCCGAAACGCTCCGGAAACCCACTGGATCCTCCCTTCAACCCCTTGAAACGTCTATGAAACCCAACCCGAACTAGATTTCCTTATTAAAGCCCGACGTCGCTCGTGTTGCGTTCTTCTCCTCCATATTGACTCTGTACTGTACTGTATGTTTTGGGCGTAGCTTGACCATCACCATCAGTGTCGATCAGAGTCGATGCTTGCGCCAGGATAAGTCCTGATGCTGATAATAATCAAGAAATACAGTACATCAATCGGAACGTGGTCTCCAACAGCGCTTGTGCAGAATTCGCTGAACTGTTCAGTTTTTCTTCCACATCAGACACAGTTCTTCGTAGGAAGCGGTTCGACGTCAGTGCTTTGGATTCGGTCGAATCCTGCGCGATGGCCTTGTGTTGATCATGCCAGCCGCTTTCGCTACTAGCGAATCGCTAGTATCGTTACAATGATCTCGTAAGACATCTTGTGCCATCCGCATGAAGACTGTGCTTCTCTTACTGCCGATCGATCGTGACTTCCACCGAACTCAGATAGTCGTTGTCTGTGTCCCGGCCGCAATCAGAACACCACCGATGATCGATGGAAATTTTTTTTTCGTGAATGGCGACAGCTAACCAAAGGGATCGACGCCACTTGAGACAAACCTTCTCGCCGGCCATTTTTCCTCGCGCAGGTGGGGTATAAACTCGCCGCAATTCTATGCCTCGTCGAGAACGTGAACTAGTCCGTGTATGGAAACCAGATCCAACGACTCTATCCTTTGCCGTATGATGGATGTCATGGTTTAAATGCTCCGGGGTCGCCAGCAACGCCTCTTTCAGGCTCCGTAGAGGTGGTCTTCCAGTTTCGGATTTCAATGTATCGACACTGATGAGGTAGTTATGTCGATGTATTATGGCCACCGACACTTCGGGGTATTGAGCGGCAAACCTTCCTGCACTTCGATTCCAAATGTCGCCACTTCTATAATGTAGACCCTTGAAGGCTCTCATGGGTCCTAGCCTAGTTTTGTTCGAAGACGAAACGTTGCTTCTACTTGTTTTCGGCGCACACTACCGGGTCTGTCAGCCACTGCGATTTCCGGGACACTCCTCATACAGTCACTACGACCCCCCAGAAAAGACAAACCTTTACAGGCTTCTTCGGGTTTTGGATGACTTTGTCTGGAAAGTACCATACTTGGTTGGAGGGAATTTCGGCTAGTTTTGAGGCGGGAGTAAGATGTGCGTACCCCATCGCTTGACATTTATCGATCTTCCTGCAGAACTTCTCGAAAAGCTTGTCCAGCTCCAGCTAATCGAGCCACTTCCACAGAAAAACAGACGTCACACTCTGCTCGCTTCCCATCGATCACCTTTTTAACGATTGATTCAAATATACTGTATACGGTCGATTGACCACTTACGGCGCTGACATCGATTTTGTTCCTGTTTGAAGTTTGCATACTACCGCCACCTAGTGATGGCCCGGCCAACCACAGTACATTTAACATTACGTTTTCGTAACGATGCTTTTTAATCAATTTTTTTCTAAGTGTAACGTCTGTTTCTCTGTGCCGCTTCTTTCCACAAAACGCAATCGGATAACTCTGGCGTTTGTTTTAAATATGTCGAATCTACATAGGAATTACAGCAAACGTACAACCTATTCAAATCGAACGCCAGAACTGTCCAGGTATTGTGGAGCGTACATTTTCAACTGTAGTCATGTTTTGCAGCGATCATTAACACGTTTAAAGGATTCGCCCTTGTAAGTACCGTGTGCATCTCTTCTCTGCACTTGCCACCACTGATTCTTCCTACGCTTAGTAGCTCCTGAGCAGCTCGGGCAGATCCTCCTTGGTTATCTGCTGGTGATAACCGATATAGTTCCCGAGGTTGTCTGTCGTGGCTTATATGCCGTTTATCACGCAGTTTGGTTAGAACTGCGATCGGTTCCATGGGCGTTCCCGCCTTTGCCAACTGCGACTGTCAGTCGTACGGTTCGATGGGCAGCCTTAGCATGTTTCGCGTACAGTACTGCACGCTCCTGATACGGCAATAGTCCAATAGCGCCTTCCGGGCGACTTCTACAGGCACATTCCTCGGGAATCTTCTACTTTCGACATGTTTCCAGGGATGAGAAAACTCACTTGCAAAGAGTTACACTCACTTGCTGTTTTCCCAGCTCTGCAGCGTGCTTTCAATGAACGATGTTTGGACGAGTTTTGTCTTGTGGTTTTGTCTAAGAAGTTGTCGAACAGAGTAGGGGTCGCACACGCCTACCAAAATTGTGATAAAGCTGTGAAGGCGACTCTCCTGAAGGCGAGGTGAATGTAATTTACATTCACTTCGTGGAGAGCTGCCTTCGCAGCTTCCTCACAACTTTTAGACTAAACCAAAAGGTAAATTCGTTCATACTCGGTCCTTGAAAGCACGCTCCTGAGCTGAGAAAACAGCAAGTGAGTGTAACTCTTTGCAAGTGAGTGTTCCTATCCTTGCATGTTTCCCGTCTACTGTACCGAATGGTCAACCGCTGCTGTACTCCGATCGCGCTCAGATGATCAGCGAGCCTTTTTTACGTCAGCGTGACGAAAGCACCTTCATTGGAACGACCCGGGTCAAGACCCTGTAGTTTGTTAGGATGTGTGCACTCAGCCAGACTGTGTTTCCGATGTGACGCATTAGGGTGCTGTGGAACCCGCCAATGGTGCCGATGTTGCAATGGCTTTTAAATTTGCACTGCCCGTCGTAACAATTCGCAGTGACAGTACAGTTCAGCCTCATTTGGTCCTTCATTTCGGATTGGGAAACTACTTCGGACGATGGCGGTGAATTGAACTCCATGTCAACGTTGGCTTTGCAGGCGTCCCCAACGATGCCCTCAGCATCCGTAACTTTTTTTTTCTCTCGACCTCACCGGTAATGTGCCCGCTCGCGCTTTTCTCAGATTTGGAAGCTTAACGACAAGCGACTTGATCAGGAACGGAATGACGAGATTCTACCGTAGATCCACCGCTTCCAGAAGTTCGCAGAGTTATTACACCAGGGTCTCCAGTTAGCCTAGTGGTTAAGGCTATGGATCGCCAATCCGGAGACGGCGGGTTCGATTCCCGTTCCGGTCGGGAAAATGTTGTCGACTCCCTGGGCATAGCATATCATTGTACTTGCATCACAATATACATATTCATGCAATGGCAGGCAAAGAAAGCCCTTCAGTTAATAACTGTGGAAGTGCTCAAAGAACACTAAGTTGATGCGAGAGCCAATAGAATGGCCCAAATACAAAAATGTCGAAAAATTCCACAAGGGCACCCTCTACAATCGTGCCTTTGGATGAGAAAAACAATCTGTGAAAGATTCTGCTCAATCGGTTGAAAACTGAGCTGGCGCAAATGAGTTGAAGGTTTGTATGGGATGTTCAGTCCAAATATATGGGAAATTGAATGACCTCCAGTCTCTCATTCAACACGCTGGTTTGGCGAGTTCGATTTGGCTCAGAATTGAAAGAATGGTAGTTGATACCCCAAAGAACAACTTTGTAAAAGCTCATATCATGATAAAACTTAATTTAGTTGCGGTTTCGGCCAACGAAAGCAGAACGAGGACATCTTCCCCCGTTTACTCTCAGTGGTTACATACAGCACGCGTTTGTCGGTCATAGGAGCTTGCGCGCTACATCATAGGCAATGTAATTCTTTATTGCCTCGATACCTATCCACGTGCGTGAGCAATGGAAATGAAGGACAACATAGCCGCCTATGATGTAGTGCGCAAGTTTCGAACGGAAATTCGTGCTGCATGTAACAACCGAGTGTAAACTGGGAAAGATGTCCTCATCCTGCTTTCGTTGGCTGAAACCGCAACTAAATTTAGTTCTATCGTGATATGAGCTTTTACAAAGTTGTTCTTTGGGGTCTTCTACATAGTGGTTCATTAGGGTATGAACTACGATTCTTTTAATTCTGAGCCAAATCGAATTCGCCAAACCCGCGTGCTGTATGAGAGACTGGAGGTCATCCAATTTCCCATATGTTTGGACTGAACATCCCATACAAACCTTCAACTCATTTGCGCCAGATCAGTTTTCAACCGATTGAGCTGAATCTTTCACAGATTGTTCTTCTCATCCAAAGGCACGATTCTAGAGGGTGCCCCGTGAATTTTGAAAACTTTTTTTTTACATTATACAAATGTGGGCCGGTCTACAGGCCAAGTTCCAGTGGGGACGTAAAGCCATAAAAAAGAAGAAGAGTTATTACACCGTGTTTCAAAATGGAACAAAACTCTCTAAGTTATCCGGTTTTGAAGGCTCCCGCATATTGACCTTGACCTTGAAGGAGTTGCTCTGATCGACCGTCATGCCGACACAGCTTCTTGATGACAAGCGGGAGGGATTCGGGAAGAAGTAACTGCCCGGACACCAGCCCGAGAGCAGAATCTCATAATCTCGCCTTCCAGCGCTTGCTGAAGTCGCACCGATTTCTTGTGGTTCATATAGCCACTGGCCCATATGTGAGGGCCCATATAGCCGAGGCGGTAAACGCACGGGTATTCAGCATGACCATGCTGAGGGTGACGGGTTCGATTCCCGGTCGGTCCAGGATCTTTTCGTAAAGGAAATTTCCTTGACTTCCTTGGGCATAGAGTATCTTCGTGCCTGCCACACGATATACACATGCAAAATGGTCATTGGCAGAGGAAGCTCTCAGTTAATAACTGTGGAAGTGCTCATAGAACACTAAGCTGAGGAGCAGGCTTTGTCCCAATGAGGACGTTACGCCAAGAAGAGAGAGAGATAGCCACTGGCATCGCTGGATGTTTTGTAGATCTATACCGCTTTTTTTTATTCCGTGTCGGGTATTTCCATCACTGCGACCAGTTTTTTGATCTATTGTGACATATGCCCCTGATAAGTTTTATTATAGCTATGTATATCAAGATGACGTACCACTATTGTGAGTGATCGCCATCGTTTGATTAATAGCATTAACCCAGCACGGTTCGACATTTCGAATGAACTACACTACCGTACTGGGTGTTGTTCTCCAAATGTCAGAGGGTTCTAACAGCCCTTTGACGAAGAACTTACGTCTTGTTGAACTATACCGCATAGAACACATTGGGAATTTGATGGGTTAGCCCTTTCTGGCGGCCAGCTGGATCTTTGTTGGTCCGGTCTGCTGTTTTCACAGCCCTTATTGACACTTTCTTAAACGTCTTCCTCAGAACACTTTTCGTGGATCTCGCCTCGATGGATGAATCCAGTCATAATAGTCTGAGTTTCAGTCGTCCTCGTCTTCCACTTCGGTGCTCTCGTAGACTCGCGTTAGCTTCCTCACGTTCTTCTTGCTCAGCTTCAACACGGCTGGATTGACTTTGCCGGACGGACGCTCTCGCGAAAGTCACTCACTCATGTATCCAGAGCACCCCTGGAGATACATAAGGCCAAAGTTAACAGTCCATCCTGGGTGAATGTTCGCTTTAGCCTTAGGCCAGTTCAGATTCCTATCGACTTCTTTGGTTTCCTTGTAGAGGCTTCGTCACCGCGAGCTCCTGAGTCTGTCTCTGCTGCGATGTCCAGCGCTTGCTTGCAGATCTCGTTTCCGCTCTTCCATAGTGTGTGACTGACCCATCCTAATTAACGTTCTCGAATTTCTGTTGGTATCGGTTTCTGATGGCATCGTCGATGGAACACAGTATTCGAGATCCAGTTGTGATGCCACTAGGCCCGAATTATAAGCCACAGACATCGGTTGATGAAAACCTGCCAGGATTCTACCCACGCTTGCTTGCCCCGTCTGCCAGCAGCGTTTGCTTTCCTTTTTCAGAACCGAATACCGTGAATATGACTTGTATTTGGCTGCTGTGGCGCTTGCCCGCTCAAAGCCTGCAGGATTTGCTTCTCTGCCCTCTTCTCAATCTTCCGCCAGGTTTCATCGAAACTTTTTTCCTGAGTGCGCAGCTTACACAGGTTATCCTCACTGGTTTCAATTATGGCATTCTTGATGCCCATCCACTGCTTTTCTACGCACGCTGTCACCTATCGGAACATCCGCTATTCGGGTTCCAAGTTCGTATACGAATGATCTTTTCACAGCTGGATCTTCTAGCTGGCATGTGTTGAATCGTCGTCCGACTATTTCCTCCTGCCTCTTGATCCGAGCAACGTATAGCACCTCCGCTTCCAACTCATCATTCACGCAGAAACTCGATGTACACAGCGCAACGAGTAACTTTCACGCAGCGACCGAAAAGACAAAAGAATTTTCACGCAGATTTGTGTAACACCGGATCAACACAAAAAATGTGCTGATCCGGTGTTACACAAATCTGCGTGAAAATTCTTTTGTCTTTTTGCTCGCTGCGTGAAAGTTACTCGTGCGCTGTGTTGTTTCATTTAAGGGTGTACTGCCGGTTTTGATTCTCTTCTAGCGCTCGCAACTTTGCTTCCACGTTGGACGCAGATTGGCGAAAGTTGACGCTTGATTTGTCAGACTCGTTGTCATTTTCCGGATGCAACCCTGCCTCTGGCGGCCTTTTGCTTCTGTTGGTACTCCTGGATCTTCTCTTGGCAGACCTTGCATTGGCAATACTACTTCTTCGGCAGTTTGTCATCCTCGATGCCCACACAATGGTTGTGGAATCCGTCAGATCCATAACGGTTTGGTCGTAAGTGGACCAGGCATCGGAAGACATTTTGTAGCAGATCATTGAGCAGATCCGAACTTCTTACTGATACTTCTACTTCGTGGATGACACCTTATTGTTCTCGGCTTAAGATTGTTCTCGATAGGGTAACCAGATTTCAAAAAGTCGATTATTTTCCTGCAATGTTTAAACAGTTTTCGTGATTTAGACAAATCAGCATGAACATTTTTTTTTGCAAATTCATAACCCAAATGTCATTGCCGATTTGGTGAGCAAATGGCTTTCTTAACTTCTGCTGTTTCACCCACGGATTTACTGAACTTTCAAAAGTTTTTCTTTTGTCGCAATCTCAACACCGAGTTTATTTTTTCCCAGTGAGTGACTAACGTGACCGCCGAAGACCACCGCACAGCAAGCGAGGAAAAGCGAAGACGCCAGCGAAGCGACGAAACCGAGAAGAGCTCCCCGGAGAAGAAAGCAAAGAAAAGCAGGCGGAAGGATTGTGTGTGAAAATTTGGTAACTGGGATTCGTTTCTTTGGAGACGTCGTCGAGAGCATGTGGTGTTGTGACCTAGCCTAGCGTGTTGTGGAAGCGTGCGAAAATGGATCTCTGAAAAAAAGAGGAAAGGCTCTGAAAATTTCGGTGCAAAGCTCCCAGAAGGGCTAGTTTTCTTTCGCATCGGAGTGAAGAATATGCAATTAGTGTGATCGGCGGGCGTGCTTCGGGATAAAGCAATTACCTAAGTGAGTGTTGTGAAATCGTGAATTACTGCTAATCGACAACCAGGAAGGATCTTACATCATCGGATAAACTCGGAGGAAAAGGTGAGATGGAAAGGGACTTTTTTCCTCGTTCATAGGATTTCCTAGAATTGAAAGCTAGTGTTCAATGGGGGCGCAGCAGTACGGGAAAAAGCTGATGTTAGCATCGTCAATCGAAGCAACCGGAGAGTCAGACAAAACCGTTTCAAAATAGAAAATCAATGAAAATTTTCTCATAATCTTGCCTGAATGGGCCACCACCAGCCACCAGCATAGTAGGCGCAAGGCATGACCGCGCGAACGACCGACGGCGACGACGACCATCGGCATCATCGGACAGGGTCGGAGGGAAGGCGTTCGAAGGGCAAAACGTGTGAGTGTGTGAGTGTTGCGTGCTGCTTTTGTGTAACTGTATGGGTGTGGGCTAGGTACCCGCCGAATAGTGACTGCACGCGAAAGAACAATCGTCGTCACGTCGTCGTCGTCGGTCGTCGGTCGTGAATTGACGTGAAGGAAGATCCCCACCCCCAGCTCCCGCACAGTCCGAGAACGGTGACAGTCAGTGAGTCTGAGAGGTGGCGGAAAAATCTGCTCACGTCATACACATGACAGAGTGTGACATTCGATTGCTGCATGGTGCTACAGCTAACGAAGAGGAATGTATTTTTTTCTGGTTCTGGGGAAGGAAAGCTCGTAATTGCGTGAATGGGGATGAACGCACACAAATGTGCTTAGGTATACTGCTTTGGAGCGCAGGCCGGGTGAAAGTCGTGAAGGGTGGAGGGGACGAAGCAAAGATGCTTGAAGTGAGTTTGGTGGGGAGCGAAAAGTTGGACACTGGTGGTGGAAAAGCTGAATGAAACAGAACAGATAGCAAAAGGAGATTGATTTTTTTGTGTTGCACAAAAGTGCTAAAACGGATAATTTATGGTTTTATCGAGAATAGCACCATTCGGTTTGGATGCGACACGAAAAATCAATACGTCGGTAATGATATGAGAGAGACGACACTTTTGGACTGCAAGCAACACAAGTCGCATACTTTGAATGTGTCTATTCAGTTGAAGATCAATGAGTTACATTAGTTACAATTTAAAGGAGTTTTATAACCTGAGGAATAAATCAAAATCAAAGCTGAAACTTTCATGGGAAAAAGGTGTGAAATAGTCAAAGAGAAATCATGTGGCTCAAGAAATAGCAGACATGGATCATAAAAGCTGGCTAATTCTTTACAGTTACGTGTCACATAATCCATTGTCATTGTGTATTTTATAAGATTCCAAAGACAGTAAGTAAGTCCAGCCAAAGAATCTACTATTCAACCTACGATTAAATATCATCTCCCAATTGATTAACACTAAAATAACTCTTAGCCACACAATAACAAATTATTCAAAAGACAAATTGTTTCCCATTAATGCCATCTACTTAGTTCAACTAATATAAAGTAATTCTGATGAATCGGGAATTCGGTTCAGTAATTGGATTATGGAGAACCATGCGTCTCCATGATATTGCTAGCACGCAGCACGGGTGAGTTGCACATGGAAACGGTCCAGGTATAATTAGCTATTCGCCGTTGAATTCGGATTTTTTTATTGGATTTTTATCGGAATAAAAGTTTACATTTAATTTTAGAGTCTACATCAGCATCAAGTTGTTGCAAGCATTTATATTGTTGAACTTAAGAAAACCGAAAATTTCGCAATGAAAATGTATTCAGTGTATTGCCGGTGGATTGATTGATTGATTTGTCTTTATTTGAGAGACTTTCAGCCCTTGGCTGGTTCGTCTCTTATTGCCGGTGGAGAACGAAGTAGTGTAAATGCAAACATGTATGTTTTGATTGAGAAAACTGCTTTCGATTTTTCAATAAAGAAGTTTATATCAACGACTTCTTCAACCTTAACGACTGTTTTTGACAAAAATGGGGAAAATCAGGTGAAAAGTCTGGCGATGTGTAGTCTAAAATGCAGTCTTTTTCTGAAAGTAAATAGAAAACGTAACATAGAAATAGGGACGTTTTTTATGCCAATCCACCTGATAGAATTGAATCGGAAAATATAATACATCAGTGGCTCGATTTTGTCACCCACTATCCGGAATGCATATTTTGCTATCCTTATAAACAGTTTATAAACAGCTTGACCGTAAGATAATGAGTGCAAAAAGTTCGTCGCAAAATGAGGCTGTCAAAATTGGGTCCATACTATAATGGGTAACTTATGTTAGAGACATAGATGATTATCTCATGAAAAACTGCACGTTAAGACAGCTTGCGGATGACTGTGTTGTTTCTGTAACGGGATCAACAGCAGTCGATCTGCAAGGAACACTACAGGATACTTTGGACAATTTGTCTACTTGGGCTCTCAAGCTGGGTATCGAGTTCTCTCCGGAGAAAACTGAGATGGTTGTCTTTTCTAAAAAACACAAACCGGCTGAGTTTCCGTTTGTTCTGATGGGTAACACAATCACTCTTAGCATGTCTTAACAATACCTCGGCGTCTGGTTCGACTCCAAATGCACCTTGGGGAAGCACATTGTGTATCTGATACAGAAATGCCAAAAACGAATCAACTTTATGCGAACTATTACCGGAACATGGTGGGGAGCACATCTGGAAGATCTGATCAGGCTGTACCAAACAACCATTCTATCGGTTTTAGAATACGGTAGGGTATTTTAGCCAATAGTGGACCCCTTACCTATAGTGGACCCCCTTATATTTTTCCTAATTTTCCTGCTTAAATCTGTTTTTACCGGTGAACTTCCACCGGGAGACGATGGATCATGTTCCTAGCCAGTAGTTACAAGTGGTGGTTAAATGTTAACAAATCTGGGGGACCACTATTGGTTAAATCCAAGGGGGTCCACTATTGTCTCCGTTTTAACATGGTAAGAGAATACGATTTATCCTATAGTGGACCCCAACAATCCTATAGTGGACCCCGGGGGACCACTATAGGATAATTTGAGCCAGATTTGAAATGATTATTTTATGGGAAATATAGGGTGGTTTGGTAAGGTTTTTGTGTGCAATGTGCAGGAAAGACATAGAACTTGCTGTGCAAACGTTGACAGGGACAATTTAATTGGAATATCATACTGTTTTAACGATCAGAACAACTTTCAGCTACTAAGGGATCCACTATTGGTTAAAATACCCTAGCTTCTGTTTTCAATCCGCGGCGAAAACACACTTGCTGAAGCTTCAACGGATTCAATACCGTTGCCTTCGGATCGCGTTAGGTTGCATGAACTCGACTCACACAATTCAAAAGCCCTGTTCAGTATACGTAGCTGAGCAAGCGGCTATATACTACACCTTAGAGTACATTAGCACTCTTCCATCTGAGCACTACTTCATTTTTACCGACAGTCTAAGTTCTCTGGAGGCTGTTCGGTCAATGAAACGGATGAAGCACTCAGCGTACTTCCTGAATGGAATATGCCAGGTCTTGAGTGCCATCGTCTGCAGCGAACCCAAGAATTTGCGTCGGCGGAAAGGACAAACGGGAATAGTTGCTTTGGACAAGGGTAACAGGGAAAGATCGCCATTTTCTTCAAGATTGGAAAGCTCGTTTCATGCTTTTTTAATGTTATATCCGTACAGTTAAAAAGCCGGAGTTTCGAGCCGAAAATCTTTTTTTTCTTGTGCGTCGGACGTTCGTGGTGGGTGTGGTGCGCTGGATAGAGGACCAGATCCGCTATACAGCGCACCACGCGCGGCGTTGGGTTTCACGTATGGATTTGCGGAAGAATCGGTTTTCGCGTGTGGACTTCGGGTTTCAACCGCGACGACAATTTCTTGTAAATTTTAGTTTCTCGAGCTGTAGTAACTGTGTTGATTAGCCTATATGTTTAGACATAGTGAATCTTAATTATTGCAACGTAAAGAAGTATTCCCTAAATGTGACGCGTGTGTGGGGGCGGTTTCGAGGGAAATTTTTCGCGAGTGCATCGTTCATAGCAAAACAAGAATCGGTCTGGTTATTATAGCAATTTGTTTACCAAGACAAAAAACCCTAACACATCTTCCCTTCCCATTTCCGAACTCCTTGTGTTTTCTCGTAGTAACGCCAGGGGTAGGGTGCGACTCAATACTCTTTGCGTGCCGCACACGCTGCTACGAGACAGCACAACAAACTAGAAGGAGACGAGTACGCGCAATCGGTTGTGTGTTGCTCGCTTGCTTTGCCGCGCGCTGGAGCTCTCCTGTCTCTCACGCTTTATCGTATGCACTCTCTCGGTGCTTGTCTCCGTGCTTTGCACTTGGCTTGATACTACGCATGATTGGAAAAATTTCGAATCAAACGACCCATCACTTGTCAACCCTTGACAAGCTTAACAACTTTGCCGAAAACACAAACTCTTAAATTAATTTATTAGGTGATTTTTTTCTGTTTGGAGACAAGCACAATCCCAAGCACCGAGCATTACTCCCTGCGCCGTAGAGCTAGTGCTGCGATTGTCTCTCGCACAATTACGAAAGCTCTCTCACTCATACGGCTCTGTCTCTCGGCAATACGGGAGACAAGCACTTGAGATTGTGTGAAGCACACGCTTTTTTCGCACCGCACGGTGCATGCCGCCAATCCCTGAGTAACGCAGAGAATTCCTCGGTTATTGGCCTAAGCGAGAATCACCTCATCACTTCCTTCCCTATCCTCCATTGACCTGCATTCGGACGCGGCCGGCGCTGGTATTGCTTATTGAAAAGTATTGGGATTCCAGTATTTACACAATGAAGAGAAAGCTAATCCCAAGCATCATCTGTTGGTTCTTTCCCAAGTAAAACACACTTGTCATCGAAGAGTCACGGCGGCGCAGGTTTATGTTGCGCAAAAGTCACTGTGACTTACTTCTAGCAAGTAAGTGTTTATTTGTTAGAAGTAAGTCACAGTGACATCTGCGCAACAAAAACCTGCGCCACCGTGACTCTTCGGTGACAAGTGTGTTACTAGGGTTGTGTAAATGCAGTTGTCCTTGCAAATAACAGAGGAGCAACCGCGGGCGGTCAATCATCACGCTAACGCCGCTCAGCACTAAAGTGCATAATTTCCAGACTACACCAAAAATGTGTAACCCTTGCACATTCACAAAATCAGCTCCTGTGTCCGCAAAATTGTTAAATTCGCAAAATTTTTTGTACAGCAATCTAGCTAGGTTTACTAGTGACCTTGGAGAACAAAAAATATATTGACATTTCGCATCTAGACGAGTGTACGAGCTGGTTTTGAGAATGTGTAACTGTAACACATTTTTGTGTGGTCTGGAAATTATGCACTTATGAGTAGGGTTTTAGCGTGATGCTCATGCTCATGGGGAACCATGCGTCTCCATGGCGTTACTAGCAGCTAGATGAGCTGCACATACAAACGATCCAGGCATAGGGTGTAATTCGCCAACTCCGGGAAAAGGGTTTGGGTTTCTGCAGGGTCGTTAATGAAATACTTTCACTTTGTCACCAGCTGAGGGCACTCACAACGAACAGGACTACACGAAAAAGGAACATTTATTCACAGATATAACACGTATGAAATATTACAGGGAAATCGAGCAGGCCTTACACTGCGAGAAATGCTCTCCCTGGTTTCTAAACTCACTAGTACGTCGAGGCCTGGTAGCTCCTTTCGAGCCCGATCAAAGTGAAACACGACAAGTAGTGGAAGAAATAAACACCTAGGGCTCTGCTCTGATAAAATTAGCTGACAATGCCGCTCTTCATTTCTCATTACAACCTATTTATTCTGACGTCACACATTATCAGGGTTCTACTTGTGGTTTTTGACAGGAAATACGTTTCGGTAGCGGACGTAGGTGTGCCACTAGGGGTTAGGCGGTCCATGATCCGATGACTGTATGGCCGGCCGGTGTTATAGCGACGGCGGACGGCGTGACATCACTTGACAGGTTTCGGTAAGGCATACTAGCAGTAGTCAGGGGGGGGGGAGGGCTTGTAAAAGGATCAAGCCAACCTTCCAGTGATTTCCCCTTCTTGCTAACGCTTCAGGCGTAATCGTAGTTGCCGTAACAACCTACAATTCTCAGGTCTGGGTCGAAGCCTCTTCGTTGCCCGCTCGTCCGTCGAGTAGCCTTGCAAAAAAAAAGAAGAAAAAGGCCCGCTTTGGTGGACCTTTTTACAAATATTACGTTGTTTTTTAAGAATTCTGTTTTTGGCAAAGTTTCTCTGAAGTACAAAGAACACGCTTTCTTTTCTGGATAATGGACCCCCGAATAGTCGGGCCATCCTGTACTTTGAAGAATACTGTCTCTGGCAAAGCTGATCAGAAGAATAAAATCTTGATATATTCGCTCACAACGCTTGTGTTCTTTAGAGCGAACAGTTTGATCTAAGGTAAAATATCTTCTCAGTAGTTTTTTTTTCGATTTTTTTTAAAGTAATTAAAAAGGAAATCAGTGCAACGATTCCTTAAGGAATTTCTTTTGGGGTCCTTAGGCAGTTTTTTTTCTGATTTCTTTCTGCATTATTTTAACCAAATTTCTTTGGCAATTCTTTTGGAAAATCTCAGCTATAGTGTAGAAAAGTTGTATTCACAATTCCTTTGGTAAAAAAAAAATCAAGATTCTTAAGGAACTCCGTTAGAAGTTTCTTTGAGAATTTTTGCAACAATACTTTTGAGAAATCGTTAGGCAATTCCTTTGGAAACTTCTCGGCTATGGTGCACCATTGGCTTTGTGAACTTCATGATTTTATGGCTATATCGGTCTTTTTCTACTCAGAGTATAAGGGAGTACAGATCAAAGTGGATAATGAAATGATAGATATGATAGTATTCGCTAGGGTGCGAACAGTAATGAAATTTTTTATAGAAGGTGAAATTAGGCAAGCAGGCCATGTATTGAACGAAAACATCGAACGCGTGAAACTTCTGCCGTGCGACCTGTGCTTTTAAACAGATCGGCATGGTTGGTAGTTCATACTACCTTACCAAGACTGGGAAAAGTTTCAGGCACCCGATTGCCTATGTATTGTTCTGTTTGCATCACAAGTTTCAAAAATTTTCATACTTGTTCGCAACCTATCGAATACTATCATATCCATCATTTCATTATTCACTCTGATCTTTGCTCCCTTATACTCTGAGTAGAAAAAGATCAATATAGCCATAAAATCATTAAGTTATCAATAGAATACGGTCGATAAATCAGAATTTGTGAACTTCTTCAGAAATTATTTCTACGGAAATTTCTGTGGAAATTCCGTCTGCAACATTTTTTTTTACAATTCGTTTGGAAATCCTCTAGAAATTACTTTAGGAATTCCTTCAACACTCTTCTGCAAACTTGTTTGATAAATTTCTACGAGAATAGATTGGGTAATTTATTCGGCATTTCCTTTGGAAATCGATTCAGCGACCCTCTGAAAATCTTTCGAATTCCCTTCTGAAGAATTTCTGCGGCAAATTCTTTGGAAATCCTTTCAGCAATTGTTATTGGATTGAATCCCAAAACTCCAATAAGATTTCTTTTTTTTTTACTTTCTTCGACAATTTTTTGAAAACTTTTTCGGCAGTTTCTGTGTAATTGGGTTCGGTAGCTCTTTTGGAAATTTCTCAGAAATAATGAAGGAAATTAATTTCAATTATTATGTATTCAAATACTTATGGCATTACTTTGTGAATTGCTTCCTTATGGCATTACTTGAGTCAATTGTTTTGGAAATTTATCAGGCAACTCCTACGGGATATCCTTCAGCAACATCTTTGGGAGTTTTACCGGCAATCCCCGTGCTAATTTCATTTATTTATTTATCCAACGTCGGTCACGCCCAACTCTCGCCAGATCACGCTCCACCTGGTCCGCCCATCGTGCTCTCTGCGTTCCACGCCTTTCTGTACCAACCGGTTGGTTAGCAAACACCAACTTTGCAGGGTTGTTGTCCGGCATTCTTGCAACATGCCCTGCCCATCGTATCCTTCCGGCTTTGGCCACTTTCTGGATGCTGGGTTCGCCGTAAAGTGCAGCGAGCTCGTGGTTCATCCTTCTCCGCCACACACCGTTCTCCTGCACACCGCCGAAGATCGTTCTTAGCACCCGTCGCTCGAAAACTCCGTGTGCTTGCAGGTCCTCCTCGAGCATCGTCCATGTCTCGTGTCCATAGAGGACCACCGGTCTTATTAGCGTTTTGTACATGGTGCATTTGGTGCGTGGGTGAATCTTTTTCGACCGCAGTTTCTTCTGGAGGCCCGACTTCCGCTGATGATGCGCCTCCGAATTTCACGGCTCACGTTGTTGTCAGCCGTCAGTAAGGATCCGAGGTAGATGAATTCCTCCACCACCTCGAAAGTATCCCCGTCTATCGTAACATTACTACCCAGACGGATCCGGTCGTGTTCGGTTCCGCCTACCAGCATTTACTTTGTTTTTGAGGCATTCACCACCAGTCCGACCTTTGCTGCTTCGCGTTTCAGGCGGGTGTACATCTCTTCCACCGTTCCAAATGTTCTAGCGATAATGTCCATGTCGTCCGCAATGCACACAAATTGACCGGATTTTGTGAAAACCGTTCCCCGGCTGTTGAGCCTAGCTCGTCGCATCACACCTTCCAGAGCGATGTTGAAGAGTAGGCATGAGAGTCCGTCACCTTGTCGCAGCCCCCGGCGAGATTCGAATGAACAGGATAGTTCATCCGAACCCCTTACACACTTAAACTCCAAATTTGATCTCGGTAAAACCGAATAACGAACTCAATCGGCAAAGATTATTTTAACTGAAATATCGTTAAAATTTGACAGTTCTCCAAAAATAACTTGTCAAAAATAACGAAATTCGGTAATTTACGATCGTTACTGATTATCGGCAAACTTTTTTGCCTCAGCAATCGGCAATCTGATCATGTTACTGAATTTCGGTAAAGCACATCTGTCAAAAATGAAAACGAAACGCGTTGCCGGGTGCCATCTTTAAAAAAGAATTTCTTGAACAGGATCACTGTCATCGTTGGAATGATTATCTCGTAAGTTGAACTCGCAATTGAACTCATTAACTTCATTACTAAATGGATGTCTCTTTTAATTTTCTTTTCAGTTTATTGTGCTGGAGATGGAGCTCTGCAGGAGTGCTGGATTGTCGCTTCAAATGTGCTATTTTGTTTGCTCTCGGACTTAACCTGCAGTAGCCAACAAACCAGCAAAATGATCCTTACCAAATCAACCGCTCATAAATCTACCGGAGAAAAGACTCCCCGTATGCAGCTGGCCACATAGGTTGCCCGCAATAGTGCTCCCTCGACCGCCGGAGTGAAGAAGCCGCATCGTTACCGGGAATGGTAGCTCTGCAAGAAATCCGTTGCTGTGAAATTACGTTAGTTTAGAAGACGGATCTGCGTTTCCAAAGTGCCGCTCGAGGTGCCGCTATTATTGCCTTGCAGCGAAGCGTACCTGATCGGATTGCGTTCGAGGATACCATCTGTGCACGATCCCTGGCGCGATCCACGCCCCTTTATACCGAAGGACATCCAGCTGGCCTGGCGCATCCGTGACGAGGAGTAAGAGGAAGTGATTCAGGGAAAGTATGAAATTATGTTTTTAGAATTGCGGCACAAAAAAAACGATGAAAAAGCCAAAAGGTCCTTAGGACCAGCCACAACAAATAAAAAAACATTTCGGAGCATTGCATGAATAAATTGTTAACCTAAATATCATTTTTGTTTTATTTTTCTTCTTCTTTAAAAAAACACGAAAGAAAATGAACATTAACTGAATTTCGGTAATAATGTATGCCGAAATGTTCGGCAACGTATTACCGAACCACTCGTCAAAGTTTGACAGTTGATCTTTGTCAAGTTTGCTGACTGATCGGCAATTCGAACTTTTACCGAGATTTTTACCGAGCTCTCAGCTGTTGGATTCTCGGCGATTTATTTTGCCGGCCTCGGCAAATTTAATTAAGTGTGTACGCAGTTTTGCACACCGTCCATCGTTGCTGTAATCAGTCTAGTCAGCTTCCCAGGAAAGCCGTTTTCGTCCATGATTCTCCATAGCTCTGCGCGGTGGATACTGTCGTATGCCGCTTTGAAGTCGATGAACAGGTGAAGCGTTGGGACCTGGTATTCACGGCATTTCTGGAGGATTTGCCGTACGGTAAAGATCTGGTCCGTTGTCGACCGGCCGTCGATGAAGCCGGCTTGATAACTTCTCACGAACTCATTTGTTTTAGGTGACAGACGACGGAAGATGATCTGGGATAGCACTTTGTAGGCCGCATTCAAAATAGTGATCGCCCTGAAGTTCTCACATTCCAAATGGTCGCCTTTCTTGTGAATGGGGCAGATTACCCCTTCCTTCCACTCCTCCGGTAGCTGTTCGGTTTCCCAGATCCTGACTATCAGCCGATGCAGACAGGTGGCCAACTTTTCTGGGCCCATCTTGATGAGTTCAGCTGCGATACCATCCTTACCAGCTGCTTTGTTGGTTTTGAGCTGGTGAATGGCATCCTTAACTTCCCTCAGCGTGGGAGTTGGTTTATTTCCGTCCTCCGCTGCACTGGCGTCGTCGTTCCTTCCGTTGCCGTGGGCTCCCGTGCCTACGTTCTCCACGCCGTTCAGGTGCTGATCGAAGTGCTGCTTCCACCTTTCGATCACCTCACGTCCGTCCGTCAAGAGGCCTCCGTCTTTATCCCTGCATATTTCGGCTCGCGGCACGAAGCCGTTGCGGGATGCGTTGAGCTTCTGATAGAACTTCCGTGTTTCTTGGGAACGGCACAGCAGTTCCATTTCTTCACACTCCGCTTCTTCCAGGCGGCGTTTTTTCTCCCGAAAGAGGCGGGTCTGCTGTTTCCGCTTCTGTTTATAACGTTCCACGTTCTGTCGAGTCCCTTGCTGCAGCATTACCGCCCTCGCTGCATTCTTCTCCTCCAAAACCGTTCTGCACTCTTCGTCAAACCATTCGTTTCGTCGATTCCGTTCCACGTACCCGATGGTGCTCTCTGCTGCGTCGCTGATGGCTGCTTTCACTGTACTCCAGCAGTCCTCTAGAGGGGCCTCATCGAGCTCACCCTCGTCTGGCAACGCGGCTTCGAGATTTTGCGCGTATGCTGAGGCGACATCCGGTTGCTTCAGTCGCTCTAGGTTGTACCGTGGCGGTCGCCGGTACCGTACATTGTTGATGACGGAGAGTTTTGGGCGCAGTTTGACCATCACCAGATAGTGGTCGGAGTCGATGTTGGCGCCACGATAGGTCCTGACGTCGATAATGTCGGAGAAGTGCCGTCCGTCAATCAGAACGTGGTCGATTTGAGATTCCGTCTGCTGTGGTGATCTCCAGATGTAACGATAAGGGAGGCTGTGTTGGAAAAAGGTGCTACGTATGGCCATATTTTTGGAGGCGGCGAAATCAATGAGTCGTAGGCCGTTTTCGTTCGTCTGCTGGTGGGCGCTGAACTTACCAATCGTCGGTCTGAATTCCTCCTCCTGGCCTACCTGAGCGTTCAAATCACCTATGATGATCTTGACGTCGTGGCTTGGGCAGCGGTCGTACTCGCGTTCGAGCTGCGCGTAAAATGCGTCCTTGTCATCATCAGTACTTCCGGAGTGTGGGCTGTGCACGTTTATTATGCTGAAGTTGAAGAATCGGCCCTCGATCCTCAACCTGCACATTCTTTCGTCGATCGGCCACCAATCACGCGCCTCTGTATATCACCCATGCAGCTGTTATGAAAGCTATTCTCAGCTCGCGTGTGTTGCCGCAGCTCTGGTAGATGGTATGATTACCTCTAAACGTTCGCATCATGGATCCTGTTCAACACATCTCCTGCAGCGCTACGATGTCGAACCCGCGGTCCTTCAGTAGATTGGCGAGTGTGCGGGTGCTCCCAATGAAGTTGAGAGATCGGCAGTTCCACGTACCGAGTTTCCAATCGCAAGTCCTTTTTGTTCGCTGGGGTCGTTGCCGTTGGTCTCGGTTCGTATTATTCTGTTGCTGATTTTCCGCTACAATGGTTTTTTTTACAGCTGACTCGTAGGGCCTGACACCAACCCCCTACTTTCCGGAGGACCATAGTGCACAGTTGAGCTTAGAGTCCTTCCCTGGCACTAGGACGTAGATCAGCCGCCCCTAACATGGGGATCAGACGCTGTTGTGAGCCGCTTCTCCTGGAGAACAGACGCTCAGGTTTGCCGACGCAAACCCCCCTCCCCTTCCCTGTCAGCCTACGACCAAAGTTCCCACCGGGGTTGGTTACCCGATCTTCCCTAAGGTTGCTCATAGTTTCCGGCCGGTACCGCGAGGAGGTAGGGATAGGAGTTGCTGGGCAGAGGCTAGTGGATCACAATGGGATCTGAATTGCGCAGCATACCCAGCCTTTACCGTGCCGTCATCAGAGCATTGTTCTTTATAAATCGATGATGTTCATCGAAAACGCCGATTTCATGTAACCCTGCATTTTTTTTACATTTTTTAACATTTCATATCGAGTGGCATTTTTGAAAAAAGTCGATGACATTGACCTTAAATATTTGAAATATTCAAATTTATCGGTAACTTTGTTGTGAGCTCCCTTATGAAAATTGCCAAACCGTGTAATGAAGAATTCACCATTACCATGCATGCATGCTTCAGCTCCTGGTTTACTTTCCCATCATTCGATTTCGAATGGGTCCAATCTTTGTCCTTAGCTGCAATAATACAATTTTTCCCCGGCTATGTAATTGCATATCGGCGCGGTGGTGCCCTACGCTAACTACCATCGACCTACATTCATTTATGGAACGGGTTTAACGTACCCGTAGAAGTGGCACTAATGCTGCACGTGATCCTACGAGCAGCCTAGTATATGTTTTCATCCCGTCCGTCCTACCGCCACGTGGTGGGGTCGCCCCAAGGATAACGACCACTATTGAATTCCTAGAGAGTGAGCGGGGGGGAATGGGTATGAAAACCGACTAATGGATTTTCTGCGAGCTTATAACCAAACTATAGCGCCGCAGCGACGACGATCCGGCTTCTGCCCCACGGGATAGACAGAGACCAAACGAACGAAGCGCTGCACCCCGCGAATGGAAATTGAATAATAAATGGGAACCGCTCGCTGGTAAAGCTGTTTATTGGTGCTGGAATGGGGAATACCATTGTGCATTGGCATTGGCAGGCAGTCGGTTCCATCAGTTCATGCTGAGAAGATAAGGATCAAAAAATGGGCATTCGGTTCATCGATTAGAATGGGAGTATTTTTCCTACGAGAAACCAAATGGCAGAGCAGAACGTGACAGTCAGCTTTACGATCGCACAACAGTGAGATGAGCGCGATGTCCACTTTGACAGGTTGACATTATTGGTTGGCAACATGATATGCCATGTTTTAATGTATCTTAATATATTGCATTTCGATCAGTTCAACGACTAGACGTTTTTTATTATGAATTATATTTTTCTATTCTATTCTTGCCTATTCTACTCTAATCTATTTTTGTCCATTCTAGTCTATTCTATTCTTGTATATTTTATTATATTGTATTCTATTCTATTCTTGTCTATTCTAGTCTATTCTAGTCTTTTTTGGTCTATTTTAGTATATTCTAGTCTGTTCTAGTCTATTTCAGTCTATTTTAGTCAATTTTAGTCTATTCTAGTCTATTCTAATCAATTCTAGTCTTTTCTAGTCTGTTATAGTCTATTCTAGTCTATTTTAGTATATTCTAGTCTATTCTAGTCTACTTCAGCCTATTTTAGTCAACTTTTGTCTATTATAGTCTATTCTAATCAATTCTAGTCTTTTCTAGTCTATTCTAGTCTATTCTAGTCTATTTTGGTCTATTTTAGTATATTCTAGTCTATTTCAGTCTATTTTAGTCAATTTTAGTCTATTCTAGTCTATTCTAATCAATTCTAGTCTTTTCTAGTCTATTCTAGTCTATTCTAGTCTATTCTAATCTATTCTAATCTATTCTAATCTATTCTAGTCTATTCTAGTCTATTCTAGTCTATTCTAGTCTATTCTAGTCTATTCTAGTCTTTTCTAGTATATTCTAGTCTATTCTAGTCTATTCTAGTCTATTCTAGTCTATTCTGGTCTATTCAAATCTATTCTAGTCTATTCTATTCTATTCTAGTCTATTCTAGTCTATTCTAGTCTATTCTAGTCTATTCTAGTCTATTCTAGTCTATTCTAGTCTATTCTAGTCTATTCTAGTCTATTCTAGTCTATTCTAGTCTATTCTAGTCTATTATAGTCTATTCTAGTCTATTCTAGTCTATTCTAGTCTATTCTAGTCTATTCTAGTCTATTCTAGTCTATTCTAGTCTATTCTAGTCTATTTTGGTCTATTTTAGTATATTCTAGTCTATTTCAGTCTATTTTAGTCAATTTTAGTCTATTCTAGTCTATTCTAATCAATTCTAGTCTTTTCTAGTCTATTCTAGTCTATTCTAGTCTATTCTAATCTATTCTAATCTATTCTAATCTATTCTAGTCTATTCTAGTCTATTCTAGTATATTCTAGTCTATTCTAGTCTTTTCTAGTATATTCTAGTCTATTCTAGTCTATTCTAGTCTATTCTGGTCTATTCAAATCTATTCTAGTCTATTCTATTCTATTCTAGTCTATTCTAGTCTATTCTAGTCTATTCTAGTCTATTATAGTCTATTATAGTCAATTCTAGTCTATTCTAGTCTATTCTAGTCTATTCTAGTCTATTCTAGTCTATTATAGTCTATTCTAGTCTATTCTAGTCTATTCTAGTCTATTCTAGTATATTCTAGTCTATTCTAGTCTATTCTAGTCTATTTTTGTTGGGTCGTAACATTATAAAAAAAGAATATCTGAAATATTGTAAAATTTTCATCAAATCAGTACATACTTGACTCACGTCTAGCCTTTCAAATTAGGAAATTTTGAGAAACAAAAAGTAAGAAAGAGCCGCAAATGCTGGGATCAATCAAACGTCACTTATTTTGCAACCACCCCCACCTCTCTGTAGTAATCGCAATAAACTTCTTCCGGAACGCACTATTTTAACGCTCGTTAAACGAACAACCAGCAACGGAATGAATGAATGTTAGATAAAAAGCAAACGCCGTCCTGACCTGACCGACCTACCGGAATCGGTTGTAACAATTAAACGTTCACCGGAATCGATTTCAAGGAAACGGAAATTTCGCTAATTATGATTGGCTGGCGGAGTGAACACCCGCGGATGAAAGCATGAATCGGAATCGACTAATGGTTCAATGTATAAATAGTTCATGTCATTGGCTGCTGTCTGGATAATTAACAGGGTTGACAGGGGAACATTTCAATGAATCCTTTTGCTGTTTTGCTTGAACTGATGGGTGAGTTTTTCATTCTTTGCACACATAAAATGTTGGCTAACAATTAATTAGCTAGGCCTAGATCGTTTCCATGTGCAACTTACCTGTTTGAATGCCGCTAAGTAATGTTTTTAGCGTACGCTCAACACTAAATGAAAAATATACCAGTAGGCGAATTCCGGCCAACATTTTCTTCGAAGAGAAGAAAATTTTCTTGCTGGTGAGCAATGGAAGAAAATTTCTTCTCTTTGAAGAAACTCTGCGCCGGAATTCACCCACAGATCTCTCAAAAACGCCCAACAATACTTGTTTATAACATGTTTATGAACAAAATTTCTTGAAAATGTTGTGTAAAGAAAAAACAATCACAGTAGCGATATCGACGGTGACTTCCCCAGCCAAAAACTCGTTCCGGCACCATTATGGCACTAACTAAAGAAATATCTCGCTAGATCACCATTAAATCACCCTACTCAGAGACTGCATTTGGTAGAAAACAAGAAGTATATTTTCAGTTCACTAATTAAGCAATAAATTTTGCGCACTCGTCAATTTGTCGTCACAGAAATGGTCCGTGGGCTGTATTTATCCTTAAGAAAATATTTACGCCTAAATTATTAGTTTTAGCTATATGTTGTCTTCAGAGCCGGATTTAAGGGGGGGCCAGGGGGGGCAGAGCCCCGGGCCCCCACATTTCAGGGGCCCCCACAAAATTTCACTTCACATAAAAAATGTGATGCACTAGTGTAAGACACTTCTCTTTTGGTTAGATTTTTGTCATTAGAACTTCAAGCAACCGTGACATGTTGTGATTCGTTTCAGCAAGACTGCAATTAATTGTCCAGCTATTTGTAAAATTATAAATTGTTTCCTTAAAATTTTTACATTTATTTTTATTTGTGTAATTGCTCAAGATAAATTACCAGAAATCATGTAGAAAATCTTCGACTGAATTCTAGATAAACACCAAATCTCCATTGGCGTAAATAAGGGGTGGCCAGGGGGCCTGCCCCCTTCCAGAATCACGAGATTCAGGCAATAAGAATATTTGGAGCAGTTCTGGAGTATAAAAATCTATACCGACATGGCCATGGCCCTCCCTAGACTTATGTCTCTGTAAAAAAGTTCCTGCTGGATAAGTTTGTTTTTTTCTTGGTTTTTGAAAACATTTTTAAGAATTTACCACAGAGTTTTTAGAAATATTAAAGATGTTTTTTTCGAAATTTAGAAGTATTTTTGGAATACTAGAGTTTGATTTCACTCAAATCGGAGAACACCAAAACTGTTGCAACATTTTCTGGAGGTTATAAGGCAGATTGTTTTAAATAATTTCAGTCCAAATTTCATGAGTTGAGAGATTTTCTTACTGAAATTAGGATGAATCGTTGGCGAACTTCTGATAACATCAATAGATTCCTTGAGAAAATTATAGAAGAAATTTGTGGAGAAATTGACTAATCATTTGTCCAGGTTTTCGGCAATAGATTTTCAAGTTCAATAGTATTATATATCCGTAACTACATCATGGATTCTCGGTGATTTTTTTTTTCAAAATTTTTAATAATCCTTCTGATTTCAAAAGTTGAGTTGAAAATTCTTTTGGGATGTCGCCAGGACTCTAGCAGTAACATAAGAACAAATTTTAGTTAACCCTCGAGCAGTCGCGTCTTTGACTACCTGCCACGGCACCACGCTCACGCTGTGTACCACAAGCGTGTATTTTTCATGGTGCGTGTACTCAGTACACGACGCGACCCCCCCGGGTTAAGTTTTCATACTTTATTGTTATCGACCAGCAACTGCATCATAGATTGCAGCAGGAATTCCCGAGAAATTCTCTTTGAATTTCACAAAAGCGATACTACCGAATGCGCTACAAATTATACTAGATTTCTCGAAAATTTCAGCTATAAATTCATCTTGCAGTTTATATGTGAACTCTAGCATATCTCGTTAATACAGGCAAACAAAAAATTCTAGCATGATTTTTACTAAATCTTGGATATAATGCTGTGAGCACACTGGCAAAAAGCATGTTTTACTTTATGTAAATTTATTTCATCAATCGTGAAAACAAAAGAAATTAAATCTGTTATGAATAAATTTAGTGAATATCAACTTCTTTTGCTCTTTATTCAAATTGTTTCACAACTACAGTAATATCTTCATTGATACATTTTTATCAGAATTGTTTATGTTTTTTTAGATTTTTTCCCATGTTATATAGGCAAAGATATATCCTCTATATAGAGGGGCCCCCACAACACTGTGGCCCCGGGCCCCCACATTTGTAAATCCGGCCCTGGTTGTCTTCAAGAAAATTCATGGGAAAGTTTCTTTATATTTTTTTAACATTTCTTTCCAATAATGTGATTCACGTGAAATTACTTACTTGATACTTGATGGGCTACAACTCGTAGCGGTGAGTCTACGCCGAATGAAGTATACGCTTCCACTGGTCTCAGTCCTGGGCCAATCGCTTCCACTCGCCCTGAACGTTTAGAGTCCTTAGGTCCTCCTCAACTGTAAAAAGCCAACGTGTGCGCGGCCTTCCACGAAGCCGACGACCTCTTCCTGGTTCTCTGATGAATATATGTTTAGCTTGTCGTTCCTCCGGCATACGAGCTACGTGTCCATCCCACCGCAGCTTGCCGTGTTGTATTCGCTTCATTATATCCATCTCATTATACGAATGGGTGACAAAACGTCGAAAGACAAAACGTCGAATGCCAAAACGTCGAATGCCAAAACGTCGAAAGGGCAAAACGTCAAAGGGACAAAACGTCGAAAGGACAAAACGTCGAAAAGTGTGAAACTGTTCGCAGTTCAGAGTGGACTTTTTTTTAGAATTTGTATGGATCGATTTAATCCTGTTGATAGCCTGAGATGGGTGGCGATACGGTAGATCCACCAAGATGGCAGGACGACGAACTAATTAACTGGGACACACTCATTATGTCTCATTATTTCGGGTCAGTGCCCAAGCGCTGAAGGTCAGTGTCTCATTTTGCACTCTATAATGCTTCAGACCCGAGTTGAAACCACTGTGTAAAGATAATTGTGTGGATACTTGGCATTGTTGTGCTAGTACCATATTCCGGAATTCCGGATGAATTGCGGAGGACAGCCATAACAAAACCAGACGCCCTTGAAGGAATAATACGTCCGATGATCGCCATCGCCACCGTAAAGGTGCCTGAGATCCGGTCGACGATAGCTAGAGGCCACCATCGTAGCCACCCTGAAGGAGGTTATGACGTAATGCTGAAAATTTGTGGAAGGTGCCACTGACATTGTGCCACCCTTCTTCTTCTTCTTTTTTCTGGCCAACTAGCACCGTTCGGCGCCAGTTGTGTTTTACGTCGGCTGGGTCTAGGAGCTAAGCCTTAAATTCCGACGCCCCAGGGAGACAGCCACCACACCTGAGGACCCTACATATCGAACCCATCAACACATGTGCCGGGACCTACGGCTTTACTTCCTATCCGAGGGAAGGCGTGATCACGGATTTTATGTCTCAGAAAATCCCATCGGCGTCGACGGGAATTGAACCCCGACCGACTGGGGTAAGATGCAACCACGCTTACCACTACACCACCGACGCCGACATTGTGCCACTCGTAGTGTTGCATTTCAACGCGATCAATTTGCTTTGAAGTTCAAAAACGGCACGCTGCGATCAAACATATTTGAACATTGTTCAGTTCAAAACTTGGAACGTACGTGAGCTCGAAAGTGAACGCAACTTGAGCAAGCACTGCACCCGCAGAATGCCAACATGCCAACATGGTACCCTGGTACCTGGTAAACTGAAATGGTAATGTTTCTACCATTTTTTCGCCATTTCTAGTTTATCTTGGGCTGATTCGATTCAGTAACTCACCCTCAATTGAGAGGGGGAACCGGTTCGGTCACCGTGGATTACCGGAAAATCCGGATTTCGCTGCAGAATCTTAATGCCCGATGCCTAAATATCCCACTTCATTGTGGCGCATATTTTCACGGAATAACGCATGTATGCAGATGCGTCACAAAGTCCTAGGGCAGCACCTTGGTCAGGACGCACATAAGATTTGATGACACATCCAAGCTCAGTTCATTTTTGGCTCGCGTTTAGTTCAATTGCAACACTGGGTGCCAGTAGAAGGGGCTCCAAAGAAGTAAGAGAAGCAAAGGCCGGGAAAGTCCGGAAATAAATAATGTTACACTTAACGTGACGTGATGTGAGTTTTTATATACGATAGTGCGAATATTCCCTACCCGCGAAGAACTGGTCAAGAAACATGCCCACCCTGAGGTGTTGTTTCAGGCAGCCTCAGGAAGGCTCCCCTCTGAGCTAGTTGGCAGATACAAGTGAAAGAATGAGTATCCTTTAAAAGAATAAAGAACTCACTATTTGTTCAGATTACTCGTTTTCGACGTTTTCGACGTTTTGTCCTTTCGACGTTTTGTCCCTTTCGACGTTTTGGCATTCGACCTTTTGGCATTCGACGTTTTGGCATTCGACGTTTTGTCTTTCGACGTTTTGTCCCTAAGCCCATTATACACCTGGTACAATTCATAGTTCACGCGACGCCGCCAGATGCCGTCCTCCAGTTTTCCGCCGAGTATTGTTCGCAGCACTTTACGTTCGAAGACTCCAAAAGCTTTCCGATCAACTTCTTTCAACGTCCACGTTTCATGACCGTATAAGGCGACCGGAAGAATCAGAGACCTGTAGAACGCGAGTTTCGTCTTCGTTTGCAGCCTGCGGGACTTCAGCTGGTTTCGCAGATCGAAAAAAGCCCGATTCGCAGCCGCAATCCGTCTTTTCACCTCACAGGTAACAACATTATCGCACGTCACTAGAGTACCAAGATAAACAAATTCAAACTTTTCCCCACCTAGCACCACTTCGTCACCACTACCACGACCGGACCGAGCAATCATGTACTTAGTCTTTGTTGTGATAATCGCAAGTCCAATCCTCGCAGTCTCCCTTTTTAAAGGTACGAACGCCTCTTCCACGGCCCGACGGTCGATTCCAATGATGTCAATATTGTCCACAACGCCCAGGAGCAAATGCGACTTCGTGACAATGGTTCCGCTCCTGTGCACACCAGCTCTCCTTATCGCTCCTTCCAGTGCTATGTTGAACAGTAAGTTCGAAAGAGCATCGCCCTACTTTAGTCCGTCAAAGGTTACGAACGAAGACGAAATTTCATCCGCAACCCGTGCACTTGATTTCGATCCGTCAAGCGTCGCATCAATCAGTCTAATCAGCTTCGCCGGAAATCCATGTTCGATCATAATCTGCCATAACTCGTTTCTCTTCACTGAATCGTACGCCGCCGCCTTGAAATCAATAAACAGATGATGGGTCTGCAAGTTGTACTCCCGAAATTTATCGAGAATCTGCCACAGGGTGAACATCTGATTCGTCGTTGATCGGCCCTCACGAAATCCTGCCTGATATTCGCCGACGAAGGACTCCTCAATCGGCCTCAGCCGGTAGAACAGAACTCCGGACAAAATTTTGTACGCTGAATTGAGGAGTGTTGTTCCTTTGTAATTCGCGCACTCCAGTCGATGCCCTTTCTTGAAAAGAGGGCAAATGAGACCAACCAACCAACTAACAGGCAGTTCTTCCTCCTTCCTCCTACCATATCTTCAATATGATACGGTGTAAGAGTTGATACAGCTGCTCACTACCGTGCTTGAGAAGCTCGGCCGGGAGTTCGTCCTTTCCAGCAGCCTTGTTGTTCTTCAGTTCCCTAACGGCTGTCTTAACCTCGTCTAGCGTTGGAGGTTCCACAGCTTGTCCGTCGTCGTCGATTCGAATTCTGTCCGTCGCTCTTCCACTCCCACCGTTCAACAATACCTCCAAAGTGCTCTCTCCACCTGGCAGCCACCATTGCCTTGTCTGTCAGCAAGTTTCCATTACGGTCGTTGCACATGACGGGAGAAGGCGCTGTTTTTCTCCGCACGCCATTGACAGTTTCGTAAAATCTCCGCATATCATTCTGTTCCATACTCTCTTGTGCCTGAGCAATCACGTTTTCCTCGTGCTCTTCTTTCTTTTTGCGATGGATTTGTTTTTCGGCTACTCTTGCTTCCCTATATCGCTCCCTGCTCTGCCGGGTCCCCGATACCTACATCCGGCTTCTGGCAACATTATTCTCGTCCGTTACCCTCTGGAACTCCTCATCGAAATATCCGTTCCTAGGTCGTCTTTGAGCAGTACTTATCACCTCCCGCGCAGCTGTACTCATCGCTCCGTGGATGGACTCCCACAGAGTGTTGAGATTATCGTTCTTGTTGATCTCACTTATCCGCTCGTCCAGCTTCTGGTGATAGTCAGCTACCGTATCGTCTGCTGAAAACCGCTGAATGTTGAAACGCATCGATCGCCGGTTCCAAGAGTCCGACACGGTTGATAACCGAGCTCGAATCTTACTAACTACGAGATAGTGATATGAGTCGATGTTAGGATCTCTTACATCAATTACGTCCGAGAAATGTCGGCCATCTACCAGCACATGATCGATTTGGTTGCAATCGCCGTTTGGGTGTCTCCAGGTGTGCTTGCGGATATCCTTGCGTGCAAAATAGGTGCTACTAATGGTCATCCCCCTGGCGGCGGCAAAGTTGACTAATCTCAGGCCGATGTCATTATCGACGGAGTGAAGGCTCTCCGTACCGATGATTGGACGGAAAAGTCCTCTCTTCCGACCTTCGCGTTGGCGTCACCAATGACAATCTTAACGTTGCGTTTTGGGCATTCTCCATAGGTCTTGTCAAGACATTCATAAAACGCATCCTTCACATCATCGGTTTTCTCGTTGGTCGGCGCATAGACATTGATCAGACTATAGAATTTGCCCCGGATTCTCAATACGCAGATCCGCTCGTTGATCGGCTTCCACCTCATAACTCGCTTCATCTGTTTCCCGATCACTATGAATCCGACCCCATGTTCTACCTTATCGCTGCCGCTGTGGTAGATGTTATATTTGAACGATGTGTTGGCGACCACGTTCAGCAGTTTTGGGCCACCGCACTTCGTGGAAATTAAGGTGGTCATTTTTTTTTCTCAAGATCACAATGTCCACTTTTTATTGTTTCCATGTATAGTAATGAAATGAGCTTGAGCTTGAGCTTGATTGACCGCCCCCAGTTGCTACTCCAGTATCGCCAGATCAGCTACACTCGCACAAGGAACCAATGAGATAGCTGCTTAGGACTAACAGGCATCTTCAGTGTGTGAGCGTTGTTGGTCTTGTATTTTTAGGCGACAATGACGCCTGCTGCGTCAGGTTGCAGGTCAATGGGGAAGGGCAGGGAAGTGATGATTGCAATCGCTTGCCCACATCAGACCGTTGAATCCTCTGCGCCTGCACAAGGTCATGCGGATGTTGGTGGGAAATGTTTTTTTTTTTTGGCACATGAATCATGCATTGGTGCAAGATGCCAGGCGTAAATCGATAGATTGTGTGAAGATTACTGTGAAGCGGGCACAGTCCGCTTGGTTGCATAACTTGTAGGCGTTATATGATAGATTGACACTGTGCTGTGATGAAAGTTGGAAGGAAGGGAAACGGCTTTTTTCTGGTTCTAGCGATCGCTACGAACATACGAATATACATGAGATGTATATGTAGGAGAGAGAGTGAGAGAAAGTAGATAGAAAGATACAAAGTAGGAGGAAAGGGACGATCCAGGGATTGAACCCAGGACCTTCTGCATATGAATCAGAAGCGGTAGCCACTAGACCACCAAGCTCGTCCATGTAGAGTAATGAAATGAAATGTTATACAAAGTAAGTAAAAAAATGATAGTTCGGGCTCACCGGTCGCAAAAATTGCGGGTGTTGTCATGTGTGTGGGTTTTAGGTTCGCTTATGTCCGCGTTCTAGTAGGAGCACATCACCACTGGAACCAAAGATGGCATTTTATCTGTGAGTTCGTTCCATATTAATACAACTACATTTTTTTATTCAGTTCGTTTATTTAAGACACTACGTTTATTGAAAAACTCTACTAAAATTAATTGAAAATTATTTTTAAGGACAGACTTGTTAGAATCCCAAAATGGCCGCCAAAATGGCCGAATTTGGCACCTACTCACGATTTCGAGAGCACAAATCTCTTCGTAAACAAAACCAGCGCACCTGTGCTTTTTATTTTAAACTTATTACAAGTTAGCAAGAACAGAATAATAAAATGCACTGTTGTTCAAAGCTTGCTTTTTGAGATTTGTGCGTCTGAAGTTCTAATGCACTGTTGAAACGGGATTTCAAAACGTTTGTCCTTAAAAAGCACTAATAATTACTTCTACGAAAGCATTTCTCCCGGGCAGATCCGGCACCTGAAGTAGACCGGAATGTGGCATATTGGGCACGGCGCTGAACAGCTTGTGGGATTACCATCGCTTCCTGGATTTTTTGACTACTTCTTCCAGCGCTTCGAAACCTGCCTTCCGTCGCTTCTCCTTATCTGAGTTTGCTTCTGTTTCAGAAACGGGCGTTTCTTCCTGTACGTCTTCAAATGAATCAGTTTCTGCAATAATATCTTCTTCCAAAATTTCTATGATTTCTGATTTTTGCGATTCAATACAAACGAAACAACGACATCTGAAAGGTGATCAAAACATCCATTTATCAATTATAAAAAAAATGTAAATATGCTTTAAAAGACACCAAAAAACATTTTGAGTTCTTCAGAACAGTCCTAAATCACAGCCACAAATATAAAAGTTTCATTTGCCTAGGAAAGGGAAAATACAAAAATTCTCAAACTTTACCCCGTCTGAAGGCGGGGTTGGGTATTAGAGGGTTAAATAACGTCTCGCCCAAGCGCGTTTTTTTTTCTCCAATTTTCCCAAGGGATGGGGAAACCACCCTTCGTCGTGGATGAGGTCAGATGTGACACGATAATGGATCGTGGCGTTGCGGCGTGGTGGGTTGTGTCATCATGCCGTCTCCGCTTCGTTTGTAGGTACCCTTGCTGTCTAGTGTGGTGGCAAAATGCTAACAGCCAGGACATGCGATGCAATGTCCTGGCACAGACAAACAGATGTCGCACTCTACCCAATTCCCACCGTTCCTTTTTTAAACGGACTATTCAAATATTCTGTAGTTCGTTAGTCTCTCGCTCATGGCGCTCGCATCGTTCCTGCTCCTGTTCGACGTTTGCTCACTACCCCCCTCTACTTAGTGGGTTTGCGAAACACAGCATAATCGGCATTGGGCGATTATGCTTTTGTGACGATGATTTTAATCGCACTTTGTTCCTAGTGATACGTCTGCTTGTCTGTGGTTCTGGGATATAGAGAGGAGCGTTTCTTCCAGGAAAACTATGGGGAGCAACAATGGAGTCGGGGAAAATTGTCAAAGCTTTTTCTCGCTTTTTAATGGCTAATTACAATGGGTCGATGATTAAATGGCGCCGACACGGGAGAGGACAGTGGCATTGATGTTGATTTCTCTTAATTGTAAACGCAATTCATTAATGCTCATCTATCGTCATTGTTGCGTGATCAAGTTCATGTGAATAAACTTTATTATAAATAAGGTACCCCGGGGCAAGTGGGACCTAAAAAAAAGGCTAGTTTGGTTTTGTCATGCCAAAAAATTCTAAACATAATTAGTTTTATAATTCCAATGGTTCTAAAAGACATTGTTGGTATATTTCTCCTTAATAAAGGGCATTAAAACTGTTTCAAAATTTTTACATTCTATATATTATGCATATAATGAAAAGTGAAGCAGATCTTCATTTACTCCGTATCACGGGGCAAGTGGGACTTATTCGGAATGTTTGGACAAATGGCTTAATATAGTTGCTGTATGTATGTAAGTTAGCATAAATTATAAATAGCTTATACGAATAACTATGTCTAGCGATTTATGTTGGAAGTGTTTAGTAGTATCGTGCATAAATTACGTAACACTCATAATAACGCATCACTGACAAAAAAGTTGATTTAACATTAGCATCTTGTGCAAAACAATTTTTTTTATACAAAAAGCGCTATACAGTTAAATGCCGGAAGGTTTCCAAATTTGCTTTTCATATTATATAGTTGATGAATTTCATCAAAAGATTTTTCAAGTTTTACAGATGTTATGTTTTCCCCTACATAATTTTCCGATCATTAAATAAAGATGTTTAAATCGGGAACTTTGAAGAAGTCGTTTTCCAATTTCTTCATACTTTATGGCCGCTTTCTTAACACTCAGAAAAACTCATTATGTAACGGAAAACGAAAAAAAAATAGAATGTGCTTAGATGAAAATATGAAAAACAGATGGTTTCGGAAAAAAATATGTTCTACCCAAGGCTTTACCATTTTAAACAATAGCTTCATCATCAGAATAGTAGTAATTAAACATAATTCAACGATTTATTACTTAAGGCACCGATTTTTACTTCACTTTTGTGTGAATTTCGACTTACCTAGGTTGAAGACAGCGAGATCAATCTATGTATGACATTGTGTTTGTTTACTCTCATAGGTCTCACTTGCCCCAGATGCTGAAATGCACTGGGGCAAGTGGGAGCAGTTAACTAAAGGTAATAAATGAAAATAAATTACACCTTTTTCGCTTAAAATAATTTGCAAGCACTCCAAATATTATCCTGAAACCGAACAAGTTTGACTTTATTTGATATTCTATTTTTAAACGACGAATATAATAGGGCACGTTAATCTCACTTAGTGAATTGAAAATTACCTATGAACAACAATAACATATATGGTCTCTTTATGGTGAGAACAATAACAATTTTTGAATTCAAAGTATCCGTTGGTGTGATACCTATGTTTTCCATGAAGAATGTTTGCCTTAAAAACAAAAACTAGATAAAATTATAGCCGTAGGTCTCACTTGCCCCGGATTCTCACTTGCCCCGGGGTACCTTATTACCTTTTTAAACATCCGACATTTGTTGAAATTTAACAGGAATAAACATTGTTATTCATAGATCTCAAAGAATTTTAGCTGTGTAAATTCGCTAGCATAGCATGAACATGTTTCGAAAGAAATTTGTAAGCATGGCCTCATTTGAGCTTGTATTTGTTTCAGTTTATTTAACCTTCATCCAGCCAGCGTACATTTTCCACCTTCGGAAAAGCACAAAAATGGTCATAGCTTTTTTGTTTTTCGATGGATTTTGATGAAATTTTCACAACTTCCTGAAAAACTCTTCTAGTTTATGTTGCCGGGGACATGGGTGCCTGGTCCACATGGTTCCGGAGTTATTCCAGATTGTCTTGGGGTACCAAAATTGGCCACATACTTTGCGCAACGTATATCTCAAGATCCCGATGAGGTATAAGTATAGTGTCTTCGGCGAATTTGTTCAGAAGGTTAAGAACTAACTGGCAACGGCGACTTTGGTTCACGATTCGACCGCTAGGCGTCGCCAGTGTCAACAATGTTCAAACCCTCATATCTTAGAAACCTGATAAGATAGAATGATAGAGTAAGGTGGGGCAAAAGTTCGACCCTAGTTGAAAATTCAATTATTTTCAAGAAATCGAAGCCGATAAAAATAAATGAATACCGTGTGGTGATTCTACCATCCATGAGCTAAAATTTTGCTCAACAAAGTTACGCCAAATGTCTATTGAATTTTGAGTTACAACACTTTTTGTATGTGTGTGTCTAATTCGAACTCTTGCCCCACCAGTGGGGCAAAAGTTCGAATCTAGTGTTTGTGGTATTCCGCTATCCGTAGCACACTATTTCGACACATTGGTAATTGGAATACCTAAAACCAATAAATATTTGATGTTGGAATTGGAATACACTTTAAAGTTCGATCTGGATTTTACCCAAATCAGGGTTAAATTTACTTCACCAAAAATTAGTAGTTTTCCGCCAAATTCAGATAAAACAACTTTTTTTTTCAACTTCGATCGAGTTTTCTCACTAGTTCCATCATTTTTAGAGATAATATGTACATTTTGCAGAATTTTAGGGTTTTACCTAAAGTTGCCACATGACTCGAACTCTTGCCCCACAATTCGAACTTTTGCCCCACTATGTGTAAAATATGATTTCCAAAACTTTTTTGAAAAAAGTTATACATGCTAAAGCATCTTCAAAATATACCTAGTTACGCCCCAAAATAAAATATCGAATTCGATTTCATTACAATTCCATTCCATGCATTGGAAGGACCATCGCGTATTACAATTTTTTGATCAAAAACCAACATTTTGTCATAACTTTTCGAAATATTGATCAATTTTCATAATTTTTGGAGTGAAAGCCTCTTTTTCAAAAAGGCATCGAACAACATTGACACCCGGAAGATATCATTTGAATTAAGCTCAAAAACTTCAAAAGAAACTCTTGCCCCACTCGAACTTTTGCCCCACTTTACTCTACTGTCTTCGGCATAATTCTTCAGCAAGCTCAGAACTATCTGATAGTTAAGTCTTTGGTTCGAGAATCATCCGCTAGGTGCCGCCAGGGTCAAAAATCTTCAAACTTCTATATCTCAGAATACTGATAAGATAGGCTGATGCCGTCTTCAACAAAGTTCTAAGCTAAAAACTGTCTGGTAGTTGAGTCTTTGATTCGAGATTTATTCGCAAGGTGGCACCTTGTGTATAATATTTAAATACGTGTATTTCGTTACAGTAATAAGCTAAAAGCATGGCGTTTTCTGTAAAATTGTTCGGCAGGTTGAGATCTATCCGGCAATAGCGACGCTATGTGACACCAGCAATCAAAACATTCAAACAATATTATCTCAAAAATCGGAAAACGTCCAGCAAATTGTTCCAAAAATTAAGAGGAAGTAAGAAGTATCTGGTGTCCTTGGTTCTGATATTATTCGATAGGTTCCGTCTAGTATTAAGAAAATATTTGTATGAACACCCTAATGAACAAGAAGTTTTCCATTGTCAGCATAGTTGTTCAGCAAGCCAAGAGCAATTTGGAATAGTAGACGGTCGAGTACGGTGGTCCAAGAGGGAATACTTTAACACCGTCTCTGACTCCCTGTAGACAAATTTTGTCGCCCTTTTTTTCCGGGAATAACTCCGGGAATTTCTACAGGAACTCTTCCGGGAATTTTTCCAGGAATTTCTCCGGGAATTCCACTGGGAATTTATCCAAGAATCTCACTGGGAATTCCTCAAGAACTTCCTCCAGGAATTTCTTCAGGAAATCTTCCGGGAATTCTTCTATGACATCCTCCAAAAGTTCCTCCGGGAAATCCTCTAGGAAATCCTCTAGGAAATCCTCCAGGAATTCCTCCAGGAATTCCTCCGGGAAATCCTCTAGGAATTCCTCCGGGGATTCCTCTGGAAATTTCCCCAGGATTTCATCTAGGACTCCCATCAGACATTCTAGGACTCCCATTAAACATTCCCGGAAGAAAAAATGGAGCAGTATTGTGGGGTGACAAAATTTGTCTGCAGGGGGTCAAAGACGGTGTAGCGAATAACCTAGCGAAACAATCACGAATCAAAGACTCAACTATCAGACAGTTTTTAGCTTGCTGAAGAACTTGGTTAAAGACGGCATCATCCTATCTTATCAGGATTCTGAGATATAGAAGTTTGAAGGTTTATGGCCCTGGCACCACCTAGCGGACGGTTCTCGAACCAAAGACGCCATTGCCAGATAGTTCTTGGCCTGCTGAACAACTTTGCTGAAAACGGCATGCTTGTACCTCATTAGGGTATCGAGATATGCGTGTTTGAATTTCTAGACACAATGCGCCACCTAGCGGATAAATCCCAAACCAAAGACTTTACTATCAAATAGTTCTGAGCTTGCTGAAGAATTTTGCCGAAGACAGTATCATTCTATCTTATCAGGTTTCTGAGATATGAGGGTTTGAACATTGTCGACTCTGGCGCCGCCTAGTGGCCGAATCGCGAACCAAAGTCGCCGTTGCCAGTTAGTTCTTAACCTTCTGAACAAATACGCCGAAGATACTATACTTCTACCTCATCACGATCTTGAGATATACGTTGCGCAAAGTATGTGGCCAATTTTGGTACCCCAAGACAATCCGGAATAACTCCGGAACCATGTGGTCCAGGCACCCATTTCCCTGGCAGCATAAACTAGAAGAGTTTTTCGGGAAGTTGTGAAAATTTCATCAAAATCCATCGAAAAACAAAAAAGTTATGAACATTTTTGTGCTTTTCCGAAGGTGGAAAATGTACGTTGGCTGGATGAAGGTTAACCATTTGGAGCCGGAGGGGTCAAATAAGACCCCAACATAGAAATGGATGTATAAATTCACCCATTCGATAAAACAGAATACTCTCTTCGGCAAAGTTGCTGCAAATTGAGTCCTCTATCATGGAAAAATGGGCATATTTGTATTTGGGGCTTCATTGACAACCTAGAACATCCTGAACACCATGAAATTTGAAGAAAAAACCGAAATAATTGACATACCAGTTGATCTAAAAGCTGAACTTGGATGTGGGTTACGTTTATATGTATTCATTTTACCTTTGCCAAGAATATCAAAAGGTGTTTTATATTCTGGGATGTTCTAGGTGTTCCAAGCTGTCCTATAGTGTTCCAAGCTGTCCTATAGTGTAGTCCTTCAAATCTACAAGAATAATTTTATGTATTTTCGCCATAAATAATAGCATTGCATAACGTACTGGGATCCGTGAAGCTCTTGACATCTACAATGTCATTTATAGACACTATAGGGATATTCCAGGTCAGCCAAACTACCTTGGAGTTCAGAACTTCAGGTCTACACTCGTCTCTCTCTCTCTTCTTGGCGTAACGTCCTCACTGGGACAAAGCCTGCTTCTCAGCTTAGTGTTCTATGAGCACTTCCACAGTTATTAACTGAGAGCTTCCTCTGCCAATGACCATTTTGCATGTGTATATCGTGTGGCAGGTACGAAGATACTCTATGCCCAAGGAGGTCAAGGAAATTTCCTTTACGAAAAGATCCTGGACCGAACGGGAATCGAACCCGTCACCCTCAGCATGGTCATGCTGAATACCCGTGCGTTTACCGCCTCGGCTATATGGGCCCTTCTACACTCGTAACAAGACCATATATGTTATACTGAGTAACGTTGAATAATCAACCGCAGTTACTGGAGTAATCTGAAGTCTACTAGCTTATTACAAACCTTTGGGACATTCAGGATCGTCTAAACTGTTCTATAATGAGGTCCTTTAAATTTACAAGAATAACTTTATGTGTTTTCGCCATAAATAATAGCATTGCATAATCTGCTGGGATCCACGGAGCTCTTGAAATAACAAATGTCATTAAGTGACACTACATGGATATTCCAGGTCAGGAAAACTATCTTAGAGTTCAGGACTTCTGGTGTACTTTCGTAACAACAGCCGTATCGGCTATACTGAGTAACGTTGCATATTTATCCGTGGTTACTGAAGTCCACTTGTTTATTAAAACCTTTGGGACATTTAGGCTCGTCCAACCTGTTTTATAATGAAGTCCTTCAAATCTGCAAGAAAAACTTTAAGTGTTTTCACCATAAGTAATAGCATAGCATAATCTGCTGAGATTCCTGAAGCTTTTGAAATCTCAAATATCATTTAGAGACACTATGGGAATGTTTCAGGTTAGCCGAACCATAATGGAGTTCAGAACTTCAGGTCTACACTCGTAACATCAGCTATATCTGACATACTGAGTAACGTTTCATAATCAATCGCGGTGACTGAGGCAACCTGAAGTCAACTATATATTATTATGAGCCTTTGGGGCATTGAGAGTCGTTAAAACTATCCTAAAGTTCAGCTCTTGATAGTCACAGTAGTAATCGTCCTGGCATATCATGAGTCATTTCAAGATAGTTTTGAGATATTCCAGATCAACAAGACTACTCCGGAGACCATAGTTTCAGATTTACACTTGTGATAATAGCTTTTGCCACTACGCTAAGTAGTGTTACATAATCCACTGTACTTACCAAAGTAATTGGAAGAACAATAAGCGTTGTTGTATATTTTTGCGGTATTATGGGCTTCCTTACTGTTATGAAGCTTAGTTGATAAAAACAACTACTCATATCACGATTTCGCTGCAGATATTAATGTTACACAACTTTTTTTTATAATTTAGCTATGCCGTAGTCTTTGGTTGTATTCTGTGAGCTCCAGTAAGTATAAAAGATTATGCAACATAACTCTATATAGCCAAAACAGAAACTTAAATTGCTGTAGATGCTAGATTATTGAACATCATAATAGTTTGGATGGTCCCGGCTGATCTTATGATGTCTATTGGACATACAGAAGATTTATTGGACATGATAGACTACAAATCGGAGCTTTGAAGGAAGCTACCGTTACACCCGTAGACTTCAGAGTGTAATCTCAAGCAACCATTAACATGTATAGTCAGATTTGATCGTTGATCGTAATCTCAAGAACGGTTTGGATGGCCTAGGATATCCCAACATGTCTGATACAACAGTCTATTGAATTTGCAGAAAACTTACTGGACATGATAGATTACAAATAGTAGCTTTGTATAATGAAAGAAGTTACCAGTACACCCATAGACTTTAGGATCTAAACTCAAGAACAGTTTGGATGACCTAGGTTATCCCGACTGATCTGATTCTGTCTATTGAACTTTCAGAAGACTCACTGGACATAATAAATTACAAATCGAAGCTTTGTATAGTGAATAAAGTTACCGTTTCACCCGTAGACTTTAGGATCTATACTCAAGAACAGTTTGGATGACCTAGGATATCAAGAAAAAAAGTTTTCTGCATGATATTCTACCCTTTTTGTGCTGTTGAGCACCAAAACAACAGAAAAACGTACAAAAAAATTCCATAATATCGCTTGGTAAAATTCCGGCGTCAAAGGGTTACAATATTATAAAAATATTATGTTAGGGTAATTCGCCAATTGTTGAACACTACCCAAATGTTGAACAGTTTTTGAAAATGTTATTGTAAATTTTACTTAAGTAGTTTTCCATCAACGTTAACGTATGATCTAGATGCGTATACATGTGTGTCATGATATTACTCCAATAAAGTTACAAAATTAAACATATTTTACGTCAAAAATATCGATTGAAAATTTTGTACCGCTGATGACACGAAAACTGCACAATTCTTAAGATTAATTTTAAGAAATTGCTGTTACGAAATAAGCTTTGCTGGCAAATCGACCACAAATATCAAAGTTACACCATAGTTACAATAACTGGATGGATGTCCTTAACAGTTTAACATTGTTTAAAATCACATTTTCATTGTAATTTCATTTAAAAAAAATATTTTTCTTATCACACTATCATTATGCAGCTAAGATCCAATTGTTGAACACTAGCATAACCTACGATGTTACCATGACTGAGAGATTTTTTTTCACTTCACCTTTTTCAGGAGCGATCCACGGGTTTTCAAAGTATTTCAGGGTCGTTCCAGGGGTATTCTAGGGAGTTGACTGGGTCCCATGGGTTTCCAGGGGTATATCAGGGGCTTTCGAAGGCGTTCTTTTCTTCTGTTAATTTCTCTTCTAGTCAAATCTTTTTAGCCATTTTTTGCATTTGGTTCTGTTTAAAACGATTTTCAGTCCACTAGAGCTCTCTTCAAATGGGAAGCGATTCCTTGGGAACGTCCATAAATTACGTCACACTTTTGGGGGAGGGGGGGGGGAGAGGAGTTCAGCAAAGTGTGATGACCCGTACAAAAAATTAGAGGTCCCATACAAAAAGTGTGGCATAGGAGGAGGAGGGGTTAAAATGGACAATTATTGCGTGACGTATTTTATGAACGCTCCCTCATTTGAATGAATTGTCACTCAAATGACTAACTGGGCGCAAAACACGAAAAACCTGGAAAAAATTCCGCCAGAGTGAAAAAATATTGGATGTCGGGCCAATGTCGGATCAAATTTTATCAAATGTTGGACCACTGTTGGACCCACATCGGATAACTGTTGAGTCTATGTTGGGTTTGGTGCCCAAAATAAAAACAGGTGAATGATAGGTTTATGTCGGGTTATACGTCATCAATTACGCTTCAACCGTTCAACAATTAGCGAGAACCGTCCAACATTAGGATGAGCAAGCTTAACGTTGAACCATTCGTCATTGAAATTATCGTCATCATCAAACATTTGAAAGCAGTTTTTTCGTTCAAATCAAACATTTTTGCAACGAAAATTGATTCACTGTGTTCTACATGAGGAATAGAATACAGTGAATACATTTTCGTGGTCATTGTTTTGATTTATAGTGAAAAAACTGCTTTTCTATTTCCGAAAAATGATGACGGATGCTTGAGCCTTAAGGAAGCGTTCAACATTTGGGTTACAGACTTCCCATACAAATGTTCAATTTTCTCTTAGAAAATGGAATTTAATGGAATACAAATCCAATGGGCAGTATAAGGAATAAGTAGATCTAGACGATCACTGGATATTTTTCAACTAAAGTGGAATTATGCACGGAAGAACAAACGAAAACAAAAATGCCAGTACTAACCGTTCAACAATTGGCGAATTACCCTATTCCCAAAATTACATGCCTAGGGACAGAACTAACCAATGTTATAATTTAAGAAAAATGCCGATTTTCTGCACCAGCAGAATCACACAACGTCTGATTCATTCCCAAGTGGTCGTGTTTTCACTCTGAAAAGCTTCGACAATTGCGTGCCCAACACGTGTCGCACGGATTTAGTCAATGAGCTTCGCATACAAACAAAGAGAAGGACGAAGCTAGACATTTGGTCTGGGTCTCGGGGGTATTAGCTAACGATGATGATGATGATGATGCTGGTGTTGGACCACCATCATCCCAAACTGTGTGAGGGAAGAGGAACCGCTCGCTCGCACTCTCAACAAGCTCCACTACTCGTGCCCAGCTAAAGGCTCTTCAGAATTCCGTGACAGTGCCTTAATCCTATTACATACACTTTGCTTTCGTATCGATCTTCTCCACGCGAAGCAGGGCCATCACGAAAAATAAGTGCAGAAAACGATACAGTGTATTGTAACAGAACCCTAAAATGTTTAGTTACAATACAAAAAGCATTGAATTAAAGTAATGGTTACATTATAGAGGAGTTTAACATTAGAGATCAAAATTCAATACAAATTCACATTGCATGCGAGCAACAAACCTGGCAAAATGGAAATATGTACATTTTTTATTATGGTTGTTTTTACTCGGGCAGGCAGAACACTAAATTTAGGACTACCATCAGGCACCACTTGTTTGTATCGTATTGCAAGGCGACGCAACGACGATGACGACGAACAGCATTGAATGTTTAGGATCGATTCGATGTTGCCTCGTTTTATAGCACCGAATTGGTAAAGCTGGATACCGAGCGGAAATCGATGCTAATGAGACAATCAGATTTTACTGAGGATTTAGCACACAGATTCAAAAATGTGTCCGCTCGCACATTTATCGACAATTCGCGTTCTTGCTGACGGGGACGTTGTCAAGAATGGAGGAAACGATCAGCAATGCAAGTGGGTATTAGAATTTGGATTAATACATAATATGTTGTTATAATATGTTACATGTGTTATGTTATGTTATGTTATATTATAAGGATCACGAACATCGTAGATGCCTTTAACGTGGTTACGTGCCTCATAATCAATTGGCAATGTGTATTACGGCATTACGCAAGACATCCAGTTAACTCAACGATAGCATCTACCTTCTTCTTCTTGGCGTAACGACCTCACTGGGACAAAGCCTGCTTCTCAGCTTAGTGTTCTATGAGCACTTCCACAGTTATTAACTGAGAGCTTCCTCTGCCAATGACCATTTTGCATGTGTATATCGTGTGGCAGGCGGGAAGATACTCTATGCCCAAGGAAGTCAAGGAAATTTCCTTTACGAAAAGATCCTGGACCGACCGGGAATTGAACCCGTCACCCTCAGCATGGTTATGCTGAATATCCGTGCGTTTACCGCCTCGGCAATCTACCGTTCAATCTGGCTTAGGGACAAAACGTCGAAAGACAAAACGTCGAATGCCAAAACGTCGAATGCCAAAAGGTCGAATGCCAAAACGTCAAAAGGGACAAAACGTCGAAAGGACAAAACGTCGAAAATGAGCAAATAGTGAATTCTTTATTCTTTTTAGGGAAACTCATTCTTTCACTTATACCAGCCAACTAGTTTACAGGGGAGCCTTCCTGAGACTCCCTGAAACAACACCTTAGGGTCGGCATGTGTCTTGACCAGTTCTTCGCGGGTAGGGAATATTAGCACTGTCTTTATCCATTCAGAACCATTTCTAACTTTTTCGGTGTCTCTTCTACTGACACCCAGTGTTGTATTTGAACTGAACGCGAGCCAAAAATGAACTGAGCTTGGATGTGCCATCAAACCCTATGTCCGTCATGACCTGACCATGGTCCTGCTCTATTTAAAATAGGACTTTGTGACGCATCTGCATACATGCGTTGTTGCGCGAAAATATGCACCACAATGAAGTGGGACATTGTGGCAACGGGCATTGAGATTCTGCACCAAAATCTGGATTTTCCGCAATCCACGGTGATCGAACCGGTTCCCCCTCTCGATAGAGAGTGGGTTCTGTGAATCGAATCAGCCCAAGATTGCAAGAATTGGTGAAAAATGGCAGAAACATGACCATTTCAGTTTACCAGGTACCAGGGTACCATGTTGGCATTCTGCGCGTTCCAAATTTTGAACTGAACAATGTTCAAATATGTTTGATCGCAGTGTGCCGTATTTGAACTTCAACGTAAATTGAACGCGTTCAATCAGGGCCCATATAGCCGAGGCGGTAAACGCACGGGTATTCAGCATGACCATGCTGAGGGTGACGGGTTCGATTCCCGGTCGGTCCAGGATCTTTTCGTAAAGGAAATTTCCTTGACTTCCTTGGGCATAGAGTATCTTCGTGCCTGCCACACGATATACGCATGCAAAATGGTCATTGGCAGAGGAAGCTCTCAGTTAATAACTGTGGAAGTGCTCATAGAACACTAAGCTGAGAAGCAGGCTTTGTCCCAGTGAGGACGTTACGCCAAGAAGAGGAGGAGGAACGCGTTCAAATGCAACACAGCGAGTGGCACACTGTCAGTGGCACCTACTCCAATTTTTCAGCATCACGTCACAACTTCCTTCAGCGTGGCTACGATGGCGGCCTATAGCTATCGTCAGCCGAATCTCTGCACGCTAACGCCGCTCAGCACAAAAGTGCATAATTTCCAGACTACACCAAAAATGTGTAACCCTTGCACATTCACAAAATCAGTCCTGTGTCCGCAAAATCGTTAAATTCGCAAAAATTTTTGTACAGCAATCTAGCTAGGTTTATTAGTGACCTTGGAAAACAAAAAAAATATCAACATTTCGCATCTAGACGAGTGTACGAGCTGTTTTTGAAAATGTGTAACTGTAACACATTTTTGTGTGGTCTGGAAATTATGCACTTATGAGTAGGGCTTACACATTTTAGTGCTGAGCGGTTTTACTGTGTGGCACTTTTAGGGTGGTGATGGGGATTATCGGGCGATTGGTTTACTTTGCCGGTACTTTTCATTCTAACGTAAGGGATGGAAGGGAATGCCTTCCTCATTCAGAATCAAATTTGTGCCTAAAATAGCTGTCCTTCGCTGCCATTCGTCCGATATTCACAGGATATGATACTAATACAACAATGCTAAGTATCCTCATAATAATCTTCACTCAGCTGGTGGTTTCAACTCTGGTCTGAAACAACATAGAGTGCAAAATGAGTCACAGACCTTCAGCGCTCGGGCAGTGTCCCGAGATAACGAGACAATGTTCGTGAATCCCAGTTAATCAGTTCATCATCCTGGCATCTTGGTGGATCTACTGTATCGTCACCCCTCTCAGGATACCAACAGGATCGATTTAAATTCACACAAAATCTAAAAAAAAATCCACACTGAACTGCGCACTTACACACTTTTCGACGTTTTGTCCTTTCGACGTTTTGTCCCTTCGACGTTTTGTCCTTTCGACGTTTTGGCATTCGACGTTTTGGCATTCGACGTTTTGTCTTTCGACGTTTTGTCACCCATTCGTTCAATCTATATATAAACTCATCGATTCAGGAGTGGTTGCCTGAGGAAATTTCCTGACAAGCTTGACACTCAATTAACATAAAATGCAAATTGTTTCCTTCAAGACCACCCGCAACAACAAATTATTCCGATGGCTAATTGTTTCCCACGAATACCATCTTGTTCGACAAGTAAACCATTCTGGTGAGCTGGGAAAAATAACTTACCTCCTATGGCGGTTCAGTAATTGGATGACGGAGAATCATGCGTCTCTATGGTGTTGCTGGCGGCAGCACGCGATTAGGTAAGTTGCACATGGAAACGATCCAGGCAGAATTAGCTGTTAGTCGTTGAATTCGAAAATGTGTTCTTTTTTGTGTGGATTTGTTTACTTCAGAAGGTACCCAAATGATCTGTAAAGGCAATTAAACTTATAGGGGGTGGCCAAAATGCTTGGGATAGGCAACTTTTTTTTCTTTCACAAAAATTTTCAACATGCTGAAGCTTTTTATAGAGTGAATCAAAAGTTCTCAAATTTTGACTGTTTGAGTCGATTTGAGCTCGATTGGTTAATCTTTCGCGAAGCTAGAAGCGTTCTCGTAAAACACCTTTTAGACAACTTATTTTTAAACTATCATATCTCGGAAACCAGTGAACCGAATTGAATGAAATTTTGAACGTTTACCAACAATATATTAATGCTTCACAAGTTATTAAAACATAGGTATTTTTTGAACGTTGACTTGACACTTTTTGGATCTTTTTCGAGAAAATGTAATTTTTTTATATCAATGTCATTAAATTTTAGGTTTGATATCCAAAGATTTTCTACTTCTGTTCTCAAGATATCTCAATAATATATAATAGAGCCTATTTGGATTAAAGGAAGAACACATTTAGTAATTTTTGCTTGGTTTTGTAAATTTGATTGATTGATTGATTTGTCTTTATTAGAGAGACTTTCAGCCCTTGGCTGGTTCGTCTCTCTTGTAAATTTGACTTATTTTCCTCTATATGGGTAAAATTATCAAACCGGTATAACTTTATTTGACGTAAGAAAATATAACATTTTATAACGTCGTATCAAGTATCAATATATTGTTGATAAACGTTCAAAATTTAATTCGATTTGGTTCCCTGGGTCCCAAGATATGATTGTTCAAAATTAAGTTGTCTACAAAATAGTGTTTTACCAGGACGGTTCTAACTTCACGAAAGATTAACCAATCGAGCTAAAGTTTGCACCAATAATGTGCATATTATAGGTTGATAAACAGTCAAAATTTGAGATTTTTTGATGCACTCTATAAAAAGTTACAGCATGTTGAACATTTTTGTGAGAGAAAAAAAATCCCAATCATTTTGGCCATCCCCTGTATCTAACAACGATTAAAAATAGCACGTCAATTCAAAAGAAACGGTAAAACAAATGATTGGGATTTTCACTCTCCTCAATCAATCATCAGAATGCCGAATCCTGGGGCACCTCCAACAAAACCTGACGATTTAGATTGTTTTTTTTTTTCATGTGTTAATACGTACGATTCAAACTGTATGTTCTGATAAATGTTGATTAGGGTGAAACATGAAGAGAGAAACCTTCGAGTTTGAGTAAAAACAATAAGACTTTGCGCCACTTCTGAGCAAAGTTTAAATGTTCGATTTTCGAGTATCACAATTTCTATTTTATACAACGCATTTCGGTATCATAATGACTTACAATACCACATTGGTTCAATATGCAACAGAAATGAATTGCATAATGAGGTTGCGTAACGTTCATAATGCAACTCATTTGATTTGCATTATGAACATTATCAATTGCATAACAGTTATTTATGGAACAAGTTGCAAAATGATGGTTTTTTTTTCACCACGATTCGTTTATTTATCCAACGAGGCTTGTCGAGCAGCTTCAGCAGCTGTTTTTGCACCTGATTTGCAGTCCGGCTTCGAATAAAAACTGTGCAAATATGGATTTGAGAGAGTCAGTTGTTAGTAGTAACAGTAGCTGAATCTACGAAAGACACGGAAGTTTTTAAAAAGTGTGTGCTAGCAAAGGTGCCGAAAGGGCTACTTTCAGCGCTTTGAAGAGTGCCGAAAAGTAGTACTTTTCGGGACACTAGCATCAGTAGTGAAAAGTAGGCCATTTCAGTACACTTCAGGTAACTATGGGTTTTTTAATTTTTAAAAATGCATTGATTTTTTATATATACAAAAGAGCATCTTTTTGATACCGAAAATCAATTTCAAAGAGACTTTTAGCAATCACCTTTTGACAGCTAGGCAACTGCTTGACAGCTCCGCCCAGTACAAAATGTGACGAGGGATGTTGAATCATCACACCTAGAAAATATCATGTAATTTTAAGTGCCCTGAACCACAAAGAACAGACATCCAGGCTAGAACAAATTTCATTCGGAAAGTTGTGTAAGGATTTGAATCTTTACTTGAGTAAGGTTGCAAACCAATACACGATGACAACACTAACGCCACCAAACACCATATTGCCACAGTCAGTGGTGAATTGAAACATTTCAAGTGGTGAATTAAATTAGTATGGGAAATTAACCGATTGCAGCGCCACGCTATTGCCACTTGTGTTGTCGATTTCAAATGGCCGTTAAATTCCTTACACAGTTTCGGAACTGGACTTGGATGTCTGTTCTCTGTGCCTGAACCTGACATATACGAGCATCTTCGAAAACACAAATTTAGAGGTTGAAACATGTAAATTTGTGTTTCCAGACACCCTAAAATAAAATTTATTTTTTCTTAGCGTCTAGAAATCGCTAGAACCGATTTGACAGATAAAACATAGAAAAGTAAAAGTATGCCTTGCATGGATTCGAACACAGGATCTGGTGATCGTGAGCCACATCTCTTACCTCCCGGCTATTTCACCGAGTTAGAAGGAGGCTGATAAAAGTGATACTGATTCTACGTTTCTGATGAAACGAATTTATTGACATCTAGCGCAACCAACCAACACTTACATGATGCGCGTAAAATTGAGTCCAATTTGTGATTCAGTCTTGAAAACGTTTACGTTTTTTGGTGATTCCGTTTCGTGCAAATTTCAGAATTTCTAAGTGTGACCTATCGCTCCCATACAAACTTCAAATTGATTTTTAACCGTTGTGTGTCCGACAAAAAAAACACCCTAAACAGGCCGACAAAGGTACCCGGGTACCCACAAATTGGAACGCGTATAAATTCGTTAACTTCCAACCGATTTTGAGTTTCTTGGCACCAATCGAATCAGTAACACATGTATTTACGGATAGTGAACGAAATTGACCATTTGGACCCGTATGGTTCCCGGGAAATCCGGATTTCTAGGGATATGTCCTGAAACAAGATAGTACCAGGGGATTTCAGCACACTTCCTACAATAAGTACACGTATTTATTCGGAAATCACTCAGAATATTATTTCTAGCCACCTCACGGTTATCCGTTGGGTTTCCTATAAAGTGGCCCATTTGAGACAGACTCCCCGTGGGATTCCATGGGATCCCGTGGTTCACCATGGAACCGTAAATGGCCATTTCTTGATTTCGGCAGAACCCCAGCAATATGGGTATCAAACTTCATGAAATTGTCTACGGATTGCATTTTTGACTACTTGAGGACTATCCGGTAATTTTACCTTGGAGTGGCCATTCCGGAACAGATTCCCCTGGGGAAGCGGATGTGGCCATTTAGTGATTTCGGTAGAACCCCAGCAATATGGGTATCAAACATCATGAAATTGCCTACGGATTGCATTTTTGACTACTTGAGACTACCTGGTAATTTTACCTTGGAGTGGCCATTCCGGAACAGATTCCCCTGGGGAAGCGGATGTGGCCATTTAGTGATTTCGGTAGAACCCCAGCAATATGGGTATCAAACATCATGAAATTGCCTACGGATTGCATTTTTGACTACTTGAGACTACCTGGTAATTTTACCTTGGAGTGGCCATTCCGGAACAGATTCCCCTGGGGAAGCGGATGTGGCCATTTAGTGATTTCGGTAGAACCCCAGCAATATGGGTATCAAACTTCATGAAATTTCTTACGGATTGCATTTTGGACTACTTGAGGATTATCCGGTAATTTTACCTTGAAGTGGCCATTCCGGAACAGATTCCCCTGGGGAAGCGGATGTGGTCATTTAGTGATTTCGGTAGAATCCCAGCAATATGGGTATAAAACTTCATGATATCACCTACGGATTGCATTTTTGAATACTTGAGGACTATCCGGTGATTTTACATTGGAGTGGCCATTCCGGAACAGGTTCCCCAGGGGAAGCGGATGTGATCATTTGGTGATTTCGGTAGAACCCCAGCAATATGGGTATCAAACTTCATGAAATTTCATACGGATTGCATTTTTGAATACTTGAAGATTATCCGGTAATTTTACATTGGAGTGACCATTCCGGAACAGATTCCCCTGGGGAAGCGGATGTAACCATTTAGTGATTTCGGTAGAACCTCAGCAATATGGGTATCAAACTTCATGAAATTTCCTACGGATTTCATTTTTGACTACTGGAGGATTATCCGGTAATTTTACCTTGGAGTGGCCATTCCGGAACAGATTCCCCTGGGGAAGCGGATGTGGCCATTTAGTGATTTCGGTAGAACCCCAGCAATATGGGTATCAAACTTCATGAAATTTCCTACGGATTGCATTTTTGAATACTTGAGGATTATCCGGTAATTTTACCTTGGAGTGACCATTCCGGAACAGATTCCCCTGGGGAAGCGGATGTGGCCATTTAGTGATTTCGGTAGAACCCCAGCAATATGGGTATCAAACTTCATGAAATTTCCTACGGATTGCATTTTTGAATAATTGAGGATTATCCGGTAATTTTACCTTGGAGTGACCATTCCGGAACAGATTCCCCTGGGGAAGCGGATGTGGCCATTTAGTGATTTCGGTAGAACCCCAGCAATATGGGTATCAAACTTCATGAAATTTCCTACGGATTGCATTTTTGAATACTTGAGGATTATCCGGTTATTTTACCTTGGAGTGACCGTTCCAGAACAGATTCCCCTGGGGAAGCGGATGTGGCCATTTAGTGATTTCGGTAGAACCCCAGCAATATGGGTATCAAACTTCATAAAATTTCCTACGGATTGCATTTTTGAATACTTGAGGATTATCCGGTAATTTTACCTTGGAGTGACCATTCCGGAACAGATTCCCCTGGGGAAGCGGATGTGGCCATTTAGTGATTTCGGTAGAACCCCAGCAATATGGGTATCAAACTTCATAAAATTTCCTACGGATTGCATTTTTGAATACTTGAGGATTATCCGGTAATTTTACCTTGGAGTGACCATTCCGGAACAGATTCCCCTGGGGAAGCGGATGTGGCCATTTAGTGATTTCGGTAGAACCCCAGCAATATGGGTATCAAACTTCATGAAATTGCCTACGGATTGCATTTTTGACTACTTGAGGACTATCCGGTGATTCTACCATGGAGTGGCCATTCCGGAACAGGTTCCCCAGGGGAAGCGGATGTGACCATTTAGTGATTTCGGTAGAACCCTAGCAATATGGGTATCAAACTTCATGATATTGCTTACGGATTGCATTTTTGACTACTTGAGGACTATCCGGTAATTTTACTTTGGAGTGACCATTCCGGAACAGATTTCCCAGGGGAAGCGGATGTGACCATTTAGTGATTTCGGTTGAACCCCAGCAATATGGGGTCAAGCTTCATGAAATTACCTACGGAAAGCATTTGTGACTATTCGATGATTCTCCTGTGATTCTACCATGGAGTGGCCATTCCAGGACAGGTTCACCGGAGGAACGAATGTGACCATTTAGTGATTTCGGTAGAACCCCAGCAATATGGGTATCAAACTTCATGAGGACTATCCGGTGATTTTACCTTGGAGTGGCCGTTCCGAGACAGGTTCCTCGGGGAAGCAAATGAGGCTATTTAGTGGTTTCGGTAGAACCCCAGCAATATGGGTATAAAACTTCATGAAATTACCTACGAAAAGCATTTTCGACTTTTTGAAGACCTTCCGGTGATGTAGAGATTGGTATTGTCATTCTAAAATATGTTCGCCAAGGGAGCAGATGTGGTAAAATTCAGATATTGGCGGAACCCCATCAATTTCGGCATCAAACATCCATCGGAGAACATTCCTCACTTTTTGAGGAAATCCGGTGATCTTACCGTAGCGTGGCCATTCAGAGGAAGTTTCCTTGGGGAGCGGGTGTGACCATGTTTTGAATTTGGTAGAACTCCAGCAATATTGGTGTCAAACTTCATGAAATTACAAATGGAATCCATGTCTGACTATTTGAGGACTATCCGATAAGGTTATTCTGAGATGGCCATTTTGGAACAGGTTCCTCAAAGAAGAAGATGTGATCACATACAGATTGGCAGAACCCTTTCAGTATTAGTATGTATCATACTACTTGAAATAACCTTCGGAGAGCTCTTTTGACTGTTTTGATACTATCTAGCGATAGGGTATCTAAGGTGGTTATTCTGAAACAGGTATTTATGATGATTGCTTTCCGTAGGTAGTATGTATCATGAAGATTGATACCAATACTTCATGAAACGTAGGTTCTGGTTCATTGTTGCTCTCCCGGGAAACCTGTTATGAAATGGTCATTCTGAGGTAAAATCCCAAGAAAGTCATCAAATAGTCAAACATGCTTTCCGTTAGCAATTTGATGAAGTCTGGCACCCATATTTCAGGGCTTCTGCTGAAATCAGTAAATGGCTACATCCGTTCACTGAGGGAACCTGTTCCAGAGAGGCCACCCTAATCCCAACAACACCAGATGGTACTAAAAAAGTCAAAAATGCATTCACTAGGTAATTTCATGTAGTTTGATACCCCGATATTGCCGAGGTTCTACCTAAATCACTAAATGACCACTTTCGCTCCCTCGGGGAACCTGTTATGAAATGGCCATTCTAAGGTAAAATCAAAAGAAAGTCATCCAATAGTCAAAAATGCTTTCAAGGGCTAATTTCATGAAGTTTCATATCCATATTGCTGGCGTTCCGCAAAAATAATTAAATGGCCACATCCGTTCCCCTGAGGAACCTGTTCCGGAATGGCCAGTCCAACCTCAACCAATCTCAAAAAGTAAAAATAAACTTTCCGTAGGTAATTTGATAATGTCTGGTGCCTATATTGCTAAGGTTCTGCTGAAATGCCCCCGGGGGAACCTGTTCCAGAATAGCCACCCCAATCCTAACATCACCGGCCAGTCCTCAAATTGACAAAAGTGCTTTCCGTAGGCAACTTCATAAAGTTTGATGCCCATATTGCTGGCGATCTACCTAAATCAGCAAATGGCCACACCCGGCCACCCCAACCACAACATTACCGGATGTTCCTCAAAATGTCAAAAATACATTCCCTTGGCCAAAGCTTCCCGACCTTCGTTTCGCAACCTCCCAACCGCTTGCGGCCACGCTTAGATTATTCTGCGAAAAGGGGGATGACAATAGATTGGTCGCGAGAGCCAAGTTTGGGAAACTATGCCCTAGGTAATTTTATGGAGTTTTATACCCACATTGCTGGGGTTCTACCGAAATCACTAAATGGCCACATTTGCATCCCCGGGAAACCTGTCCAGGAATGGCCACTACAAGGTAAAATCACCGGATAGTCCTCAAGTAGACCAAAATGCTTTCCGTAGGTAGTTTCATGAAGCTTGACCAAATATTGCTGGGGTTCTACTGAAATCACTAAATGAACACATCTGCTTCACCCGGGGAACCTGTTCTGGAATGGTCACTCCAAGGTAAAATCACCGGATAGTCCTCAAGTAGTCAAAAATGCAATCCGTAGACAATTTCATGAAGTTTGATATCCATATTGCTGGGGTTCTACCGAAATCACTAAATGGCCACATCCGTTCCCCCGGTGAACCTGTCCCGGAATGGCCACTCCAAGGTAGAATCACAGGAGAATCATCGAATAGTCACAAATGCTTTCCGTAGGCAATTTCATGAAGTTCAATATCCATATTGCTGGGGTTCTACCGAAATCACTAAATGGCCACATCCGCTTCCCCAGGGGAATCTGTTCCGGAATGGCCACTCCAAGGTAAAATCACCGGATAGTCCTCAAGTAGTCAAAAATGCAATCCGTAGACAATTTCATGAAGTTTGATACCCATATTGCTGGGGTTCTACCGAAATCACTAAATGGCCACATCCGCTTCCCCCGGGGAATCTGTTCCGGAATGGCCACTCCAAGGTAAAATTACCAGATAGTCCTCAAGTAGTCAAAAATGCAATCCGTAGGCAATTTCATGAAGTTTGATACCCATATTGCTGGGGTTCTGCCGAAATCAAGAAATGGCCATTTACGGTTCCATGGTGAACCACGGGAACCCATGGAATCCCACGGGGAGTCTGTCTCAAATGGGCCACTTTATAGGAAACCCAACGGATAACCTAAGGTGGCTAGAAATAATATTCTGAGTGATTCCCGAATAAATACATGTTCATATTGTAGGAAGTGTGCTGAAATCCCCTGGTACTATCTTGTTTCAGGACATATCCCTAGAAATCCGGATTTCCCGGGAACCGTGCGAGTCCAAATGGTCAATTTCGTTCACAATCCGTAAATACATGAGTTACTGAATCGATTGGTGCCAAGGAATTTAAAATCGGTTGAAAATTAACAGAATTATGCGCATTTCAATTTGCGGGTACCCGGGTACCCTTGTCGACCTGTTTAAGGGTAAAAAAATTCAAAGGCCCCTCCCCGCGCTCCCCCTCGCCAACTCAGACTTTTTTTCCACTTGGTAACTACATGTCCCCATTTTATGAGATGTCACCGAGTTTCAGATCTCTACTATGAAGAAAACATATATTTTTCGACAAATAAACTTCAAAAAGGTACCCGGGTACCCTGTTGGCCACATAAGGGTTAAATAGGTTCCCGGGCTCTAAATTCATGAATATTTAGATTTTGGCTTAGTTTGGCATGCAGATTCAAAATATGGAAATATCTCAACATCGCTAAAGAAGCCAATTGAAAAGTAGAACCTTAAGTTTTCGGTCAGTTCAGTCTGGATGGATAATCCAATATGTCAGAATGTACAATCCACCATATTCTTCATTACACCAACGAAGTTGGCCATGATAATGTTTGACACTTCTCAAGTCATTTTGACGGACCACACACATGCACGAAAAAGACGGATCAGGCATTCTACTTTATCGATATTGCTGCCGTCCTTTTCATGCTCATGTTACATCTGTCAAAATGGCCTGAGAGTTGTCAGTCATTTTGAGGTTAGGTTCGTTGGTATAATAAAAAATTGAAAACCCTAATTACAGCTGGCAAGTTGGTGCCGATCCACGTAGTATTTTTCACTAGTGCCTATGATGGCAAACAAACATTTTCAGCAGTAGCAACGTAGCAACGCCTCAGCAACTATCAGAAAGGTGTTGCCGATGTAGCACCGCGACGCTTCTGTAGTGCTCTACAGCGTAAACAAACTCGCCTACCTACAAACTCCTCTACCTTCCCCGCCATGTGCCTCTCCTCATATCCACTGACTGCTTAGATCCCATCACCTTCCTTCAATGCACATTGGTCTGGCATGTTTCCTTCAAAGAGCAGAGCTTCTATAACACCGCCACACACCGTCGAAGATCGTCCTTAGCACGCGTCGCTCGAAAACTCCGAGTGCTTGCAGGTCCTCCTCGAGCATGGCATGGCATAAGACATGGATGCCCGTAGAGGATCACCGGTCTTATTAGCGACTTGTACATAGTGCGGGGTTAATCTTGTTTGGCCACAGCTTCTTCTGGAGCCCGCTGTAGGTACGACATCCACTGATGATGTGCCTTTATTTTTCACGGCTCACGTTATTGTCAGCCGTTAGCAAAGAACCGAGGTAGATGAATCCTTCGACCACCTCGAAAGTATCCCCGTCTATCGTACACTGAAATAAATTTTGTTGTGGAAACTACCGATTCCATAGTAAAATTACTAACCGTACCTATGATTCTCAACCGACAACATTTTCCAGTTAATTCCACTAAAACACTGTCAACTTAACTAGCAGTTCAGTTAACATTGCCAAAAATAATCTTAATTTAACAAATGAGTATTGTATTTTTAACCACACTGTGTTGTAAAATGCGTGTCCTGGAAAAATTAACAATGTTTTGTTGTTGAGACGACTATGCTTTTAGTTGAATTTACTACAATGCATTGTAATTTCAAGCATATTTCAGCTACCTTAACAGATTTTGTTGTCGGTTGAGAATCATAGGTACGGTTAGTAATTTTACTATGGAATCGGTAGTTTCCACAACAAAATTTATTTCAGTATAACATTGCTACCCAGACGGAACTCCATGTCCATGTCGTCCGCAAAGCATACAAATTGACCGGATTTAGTGAAAATCGTTCCCCGGATGTTAAGCCCGGCTCGTCGCATCACACCTTCCAGTGCGATGTTGAAGAGTAGGCATGAGAGTTCATCACCTTGTCCCAGTCCCCGGTGAGATACGAATGAACTGGATAGTTCATCCGAAACCCTTACGCAGTTTTGCACACCGTCGACGAAAGCCGTTTTCGTCCATGATTCTCCATAGCTATGCGCGGTCGATACTGTCGTATGCCGCTTTGAAGTCGATGAACAGGTGATGCGTTGGGACCTGGTATTAACGGAATTTCTGGAGGATTTGCCGTTCGGTGAAGATCTGATCCGTTGTCGACCGGCCGTCGATGAAGCCGACTTGGTAACCTCCCACGAGCTCATTCGTTTCAGGTGACATACGACGGAAGATGATCTGGGATAGCATTTTGTAGGCGGCATTCAAAATGGTGATCGCTCTGAAGTTCTCGCATTCCAAATGGTTGCCTTTCTCGCTACCCCATTATAGGTTACACCTTTCTTCCACTCTTCCGGTAGTTGTTCGGTTTCCCAGTTCCTGACTGTCAACCAGTGCGGTGGAGACAAGTGGTCCATATTTCTGGGCCCATCTTGATGAGTTCATTTTTTTTTCCTTCGTTTGTCTGCAATCTGTAAAAATTCTCCACTCTTTGCAAGAAAAACGATGGTATTGTCATCACTAAGAGAGGATTAGTTTGTGACCGTACTGCTAACAATAAATTGTGGTTGTGATCATTGAGAACAACACAATAAATTATACCTTGAGTCCGGATTCGAACTGGATGATGCTTTAAGGGGGTTTCCAGGAAGCTCCCAGAGAACCCAAAAAAAGGAGGTTCCAAAGGGCTTCAGGGGCGTTTCAGGGCGATGTTTCAGGGATTTCAGGAGTCTTATAAGGCGGTGTTCACAAATTACGTAACGCTCTTGGGGACGGGGGATGTACGTCCAAGCGTTACGACTCATACAAAAAAATTAGGGTTTGCATACAAAAAAAGCATTACGGAGGGAGGAGTGGGGCTAAAAAATTTCGACGAGTTCAGGGGCATTTCAATAGTATTAAGGGGGTTTCAGGAACATTTCAAGGAGCTTTAAATGTACTTCAGGGGATCTCAGAAGCCTTTAAAGGACGTTACAACGGGTTTGAGGGGTGTTTCAAAATATTTTAGAGTCATTTCAGAGACTTTCAGGAACGTTATTAGGGGCGTTCCTAGAGGTTTTAGGGGCGTTTGATAGCATTACCGGGGTGTTTCAGGGAATTTCTGGAGCCTATTAAAGGCATCCAAAGGCATTTCAGGGGCGTTTTGAAGCATTTCAAGTATAAGGGTTTAAAAAAACGTTCAAGGGCGTTTGTCCGGGGCGTTTATAAAGATATTGTGATGAGATCCCTGAAAACCCTCGGAAACTCACATGAACCCCATGTATCGCCCCTGAGACACTCCAAAACGCCTCTGCATCCCTCTAAAAATGCTCAAAAACTTCCTGAAATGCCTCCAAAATTCCCCTCAGATCCTATGTAACGCACCTGAGACCTTCCGAAACTCCTGAAAACTCCTTCGTAACGCTTCCGTAATGCCTCTGAATCCCACCTTAATTGCTCTGAAACTTCCTAAAATGAACCCATAATCCCTCTAATACCCCCTCGGACCCTATGTAACGCACCTGAGAACCTCCGAAACTCCCATAAACTCTTCCGTAACGCCTTTCCGCCGAAAATACTCTGAAACTTCCTGAAATGCCACCGGAATCCCCTTAAAACCCCCTCAGATCCTATGTAACGCACATGAGACTCTCCAAAACCCCCTAAAAAGCCTCCGCAACGCCTCTGAAATCAGCCTGAAATGCTCTGAGATTTCTTGGAATGTCTCTGATACCACCGTAACCCCTTGTAACGTACGTGGGACCCTCGGAAACACCCGAAAACGTTGCTGTAACGCCTCCAGAACTCCTTGAAAATTCTTTGAAACTCTCTGCAATGCTTTCGGAAACCCCCAGATTCCCGAAAACCCCCCTGAGATCTCCTGATAACCCACTGATACCCCTTGAGACCCCCTAAAACGCCCCTAAAATCTCCCTCTACTCTCCTCTATAAAAACCCGCTGACTGCTGTTGCAATAGTCACCGTCATTATTTAATTTTCTTATGCACAATATTGGTCCTGTGCAGTTTTCCATCTTTTTATGAAGGGCATAAAAAAGTGTATAAAAATAGCATGCATAAAAGGAGGTTTTAGTGTACCATCCTTACCAGCTGCTTTGTTGGTTTTGAACTGGTGAATGGCATCCTTAACTTCCGTCAGCGCGGGTGTTGGATCAACTCTGCCTTCTACTGCTCTGACGTAGTCGTTTCCTCCAGTGCCTACGTTCTCTACGCCATTCAGGTGCTCGTCGAAGTGGCGCCGTGCAAATCCCTGCATATTTCGGTTCACAATACGAAGCCTTTGCGAGATGCGTTGAGCTTCTGGTAGAACTTCCATGTTTCTTATGAAGGGCACAGCAGCTCCATTTCACATTTTGCGATTCCGTTGCTGTGGTGATCTCCAAGTAAGGGATAAGGGAGACTGTGTTGGAAGAAGGTACTACGAATGACCATGTTCTTGGAGGCGGTAAAATCGGTGAGCCGGAGGCCATTTTCGTTCGTCAGCTGGTGAGCGCTGAACTTTCCAATTGTCGGTCTAAATTCCTCCTCCTGGCCTACCTAAGCGTTTAGGTCTCCTATGATGATCTTGACGTCGTGCCTTGAGTAGCGGTCGTACTCGCATTCGAGCTGCGCGTAAAATGCATGTTTTAGTGCTTGCTATCGGAGAGTGGGCTGTGCAGTGCACGTTTATTATGCTGATGTTGAACAATCGGCCCTTGATCCTCAATCTGCACATTCTTTCGTCAATCGGCCACCAACCAATCACGCGCCTCTGCATGTTGCCTATCACTATAAAAGCTGTTCCCAGCTCGCGTGTGTTGCCGCAGCTCTGGTAGATGGTATGATTACCTCTAAACGTTCGCACCAACCTGTCCAACACACCTCCTGCAGCGCTACGCTGCCGAGCCCGTGGTCTTTTAGTAGATCGACGAGTATGCGGGTGCTCCCAATGAAGTTGAGAGATCGGTAGTTCCACGTACCGAGTTTCCAATCGCAAGTCCTTTTTGTTCGCGGGGTCGTTGCCGTTGGTCTCGGTTCGTATTATTCTGTTGCTGATTTTCCGTAACAATGATTTTTTTTCCGGCTGGCTCGTAGGGCCTGACACCAATCCCCTACTTTCCGGAGGACTATAGTGCACAGTTGAGCTTGGCGCCCTTCCCTGGCACTCGGACGTAGATTAGCCGCCCCTAACATGGGGATCAGACGCTGTTGTGAGCCGCTCCTCCTGGAGAACAGACGCTCAGGTTTGCCGAAGCAAACCCCCCCTTCCCTGTCAGCCTACGACCAAAGTTCCCACCGGGGTTGGTTACCCGATCTTCCCTAAGGTTGCTCATAGTTTCCGGCCGGTACCGCGTGGAGGTAGGGATAGGAGTTGCTGGGCAGAGGCTAGTGGATCACAATGGGATCTGAATTGCGCAGCATACCCAGCCTTTACCGTGCCAAATCTCCCGTTACCTTTCTCTAATGCCAAATTGTTCTGATGTTTACAGAATATCCCACCAAGTCGGTAACACCTATCTACCAGGTTAAGGAACAACGGCACGCGAAAATCTAAAAGCACTTTACTTGCCATAAATATGTCACTGGGATAATGTGGGACCCATATATTTCGTTTCCTGTCTCATTTTCCGTTCCGTCTAATATTTTCATGCTCGGAATTTGTGCGCTACCCGTCGTCGTCGTGTAGTGGCAGGCAGACTGTGGTCTGGACTGAGTGGGGGCAAATATAGAAAGCAAACACTACTCCATACAGATTATGCTGACGGCCCGACACGTTGACTATTGGTAGTAGAGGTATGAACTAGTGGAAAGTGCCGTACGTGTTCCCCAATGGGTGGTTGAGAACGGTATACCACTTGCAGCCATCATCTCGATGTCGATCCATCCATCAGAGAAAAATGCTATATTTCTATATGTACAGTGAAAGCATGAGCATCGTGAAGGAAAAAAAATATGAGTGGTATATCCCGAACCTTGCTGGCATGTCGGTCGGAGGCGGACAGGCTATCCATTTCAAGACGGGATAACGACTTTTACGGACGGCGGTGGTACGGGTTACACAGCAGGAAGTGTGCGAAGGAAGGTAGGTAAGTTAGGTAGTAAAGCTAGGTTAGAAATAAGAATTGGGTTGGCGAAGGAAATGTGCATAAACCGCACAGCACCTATAGTTTGCCGAGTGGTAACCCAAAATTTATATCACTAAAACCGGAAGCAGAAATCGATTTACAAATAAAATTGTAATCCTTTGAGGAGCAATCATGGAAATGACATACGTACAGGGTCACCCTCCGTTAGTTATTCTACACGCTCAAATTTATCATATTTTGAGAGAGTTTCAAGGTCCTCTAGGCAGGGCTTCCGAGGATTTCAGGGGGTCTCGGGAGGTCTTAGGGGGTCTTAGGGAGCCATGTCAAGGGGTTCCAGAGGCGTTCCGGCGGGTCTCAGGGGCGTTCCAGGAGCAATTCAGGGAAAACCAGGGGTTCTATGACGTCTCACGGGGCTCCTTGAGCCCCGGGGGTCTCTGGGGCGCTTCAGGGGAGTTTTTTGTAGTCTTAGGGGCGTTTCAGGAGTTCCCAGGGGGTTTCAGGCAGTGAGCCGCACAGTATTTTTTTTCCACAATCGTCGTAACCCAAGTAACTCTTTGATGGCTAATTAGTCTTGTAGAGGATTTAAGAGCTATCATGAAACCTTATTCCTTTTACTTTTATTTTGGTTTCATGACGATTTTAAGAACCTCTTATAGTCTGTTTGACAAATAAATGTTACTTGGGAATGTTTTTACCGTCATGGATAATGTAGCATCGTCACATACTACTTCAAGTTACATTCGATGTATAAATGTTTTTTTTTAATACAGCATATGGCAGCATGGTTGTAACACTTACACAAATCAGGATGATAGGAGTTAGTATGAAATGACAATTTCGCAATGTAGGCCTAGAGTTCCGAAAACTGCGAAAGAGTCGTATGGGTATCTCGAGAATAAGCATTGCATCCTCAACAAATCCTAAATAGTGACTCGTTGTCTGAAAGAATACAAACAAATTAAACAGAGGTTTATACAATAGATCACAGTAATGGTAACAGTTCAAATCCCAAAAAAAAAATCTCGAGAAACGGAAGTGTTAGAATATGAGGACATTTATTTTTGGAGCAGGTTTCAGGAGCGTTTTCAGGGGTCTGAGGGAATTTAAAAAAAAAACATAGTATTTTTGGCGGGAGCCAGATGCGTTTTCAGTGGTTTCAAGGGGTCTAGGGTGCGTTATGTTGGGTCTGAGGGGGTTTTAGGGAAATTTCGGAGAAACTTCAAGAAGTTTCAGATGATTTTCAGAAACCCCTTTACAAAAACTCTTGAAATCCTCTGAAACGCCCGTAAAACCTCCATAATAGCAATGAAATGCCTCTGAAACCCCTTTAATGTTCCCGAAACCCCAGGATACGATCCTTTCCTGAAATGTCTCAAAACGCTCCTAAAACCTCCGTAATCATATTTAACCCTAAAAGGGATACCTTTATGGCCTCAGTTTCGTCACCTCGCTGAGTGTGTTCCATCAAAGACGAGCTCTGAAAGGCGCCTGAAGTCCAATGGACCCCAGGTATCCCTTTTAGGGTTAAACGCCATTGAAATCACCATAACCGATTTGAAATGCCCCTGTATCCTCCTTTAAATGGCTCCAGAAAATCCCAGAAATACACCTAAACCCTTTAAATTGTCCCTGAAATGCTATCAAACGTTCCTAAAATCTCTATGAACGCTCTTAAAACGTACCTAAAATCCCTCGAAACGCCTCTGAAATGCTTTGAAACCTTTTTCTATTGAAAAGCTGAATCAACCCAAAAGTTTCTTGAAACGTCCCTAAAATTTGCTTAATGCTATTAGAACATCGCTGAAATCCCCGTAATGCCATTAAAATGCCAACAAAACCTGACGGAACACCATTAAAAGGCCTCCTGAAACGCTCTTGAAGCCCAAGTTGAAGCCCCTTGGAAGCCGCCTTGGCCATCTTAAATTCCCAGGAGCAAGACCTGTCCTTGTGAACTACATTCTTTCATTAAAGCACTGACTTAATTTATACACAAAATTCCCTCTTTTTATGGCCTGTTCAATATATGCACAATTTTATTTTAAGCACCCCCAGCCAATGGAATAAAAAGAAGTTCAAGTGCAGGCTTCATGCGAGATTCCTCCAGAGTTTCCTTCGCGGATTCCTTCAGAATTTCTTCTGGGAGTTTGCAAAAGGTTACTTCAGACATTTTGCAGAAAATCATTTTGGCCCTGCCCACCCCCCCCCCCCCCCCAGAAATTTTTCATGACTTTATATATGGAAATTAGAAAAAATCTGTAAACCACTGTCGTGGTGACAAACATAGATCTATAATAGACATTTATATGGCATAATATGTGTTCAAATTGACAGTTATTGGAGACTATTCTCAACTTGTCACTCTTTACAAGATCATTGTTCAAAATGGTCTATGTAATTAGTTAGTTTTGATTTCCAAACATTATATAACCAGAAATATATAAATAGCAATGCTTTGTTAGTCTTCTTTTTTGAATCGCTGAGAAATCAAATCTAAATGATAATTTCCAGGAATTCTTTGATGAGTATCTTCAAGAATCTTTGAATTTTCTAGCAGCATTACTGCAAAATATGGTTGAGTGCTTTTTTTGTGGAATTCAAGTATCATGTGGGAAAAAATCTGGTTGAATTTGCAATGGAATTCCAGCAAAAGTTTTTGAATTCCTAGTGAGAATAGATGCTACATAATAAGAAATGATTTATGTAGCTCAAGCGTAAACGCAAGTGTATTATTTAAAACCATGCTGGAGGTGACCTCTAGTCGGTCACTAATACCTTTTATTTCGTGTATTTGTGCGTCTATCAAACAATGCACACATTCAAAAGGCCATTGATGATATTTTAATATATTTAAAAGCTTTTGCTGCAGGGGTAATCTTGAAGGTATTCATGATTGGATTCCTTAAAGATTTCTCGGAGATAATTGTGAAAGAATTCCTGGATGACTACTTGGAGAATTTCTTGGCTTCTGTGTCCCTCTAAAATTATCTAAAAGAATTCCAATACAAATCGCTGGAGGAATTCCTCTAGCAATCCTTCAAATTATTCAAAAAATCTACAAGTAATTCTAAAAAAAAACCTGGAGTGAATCCGTGATAAAGATTATGAACGGATTACTGAAATTTTTGAACTAATCGCTGAATATTTTTTTGTGAAAATTCAGAGAGAGATTTCGGAAGAAATCATTACAGGAATTCTCGGAGCAAAACCTGCAGGAATCCCTGGAGAAATTTCTGAAAGTATACCTGGAGGAACTCCTGGATTAATTCCTGGAGGAATCCAAATAGTAATTATGCGAGAATTTCAGGAAAAAAAATCTAAAGAATCCGCATCAGAAATCCCTGTAGAAATTACTAGAAAAAATTTAGATGAATCCTTGGAGGAATTTCAGGACGCATTCCTGGAGGAATCTCTGGAGGAATTCTTCGAGAAATCACAGGAGCAATTCCTAGATGTATTTCTGGAGGAAATCCTGGACAACCTTCTGGACAAATTCCATGCGGAATCCCTGAAGAAGTTCCTGGACTAATGCCTAGAGCATTAGGGGATTTTTTTTTTATTATCGTACAAATTGGTACGAAATCCTGGAGAATTTTCTGGACAAATTCCTGGCGGAATCCCTGGAGAAGTTAATGGAGAAATTTCTGAAGGAGGCATCCCTGGAGAAGTTCCAGGAGTAATGCCTGGAGCATTAGAGAAATTTCTGATGAAATACCAAGATAAATTTCTAAAAGAATTCCCAGAGGAATTTCTGGAGAAATTCCAGGAGGAATTCCATGAGGAATTCTTGGAGGAATTCATGGAGGAATTTCTGGAAGAATTATTGAAGGAATTTCACGGAAGAATCCTTAGAGGAATCCCTAAAGGAATTTCTGATATATTCCTGGAGTAATTCCTGGTGGAATTTCTGGAGGAATTCGTGAAATAACTCCTGAACGGATTTCTAGAGGAATCTCTCTCTCTTCTTGGCGTAACGTCCTCATTGGGACAAAGCCTACATCTCAGCTTAGTGTTCTATGAGCACTTCCACAGTAATTAACTGAGAGCTTCCTCAGCCAATGACCATTTTGCATGCGTATATCGTGTGACAGGCACGAAGATACTTTATGCCCAAGGAAGTAAAGGAAATTTCCTTCACGAAAAGATCCTGGACCGACCGGGAATCGAACCCGTCACCCTCAGCATGGTCATGCTGAATACCCGTGCGTTTACCGCCTCGGATATATGGGCCCTTTCTAGAGGAATCTCTGGAGTTGAAATTCATGTATTAATTCTTGGAGGAAACCTGCAAGAATTTCCGGAGGAATCCCTTGGAAAAAATCCCATGAAATTTCCTAAAGAATCTATCTCCTGAAAGAATATCTGAAGTGATCTCTGAAGTATTTCCTGCAGAAATTCTTGAAGGAATGCTGTAGGAATTTCCGAAGAAATTCCTGGAGGGATTCCTGGATCAATTTCTGAAGAAATTGCTGTAGAAATTTCTGAAGAAATATCTGGGGTAGATCTTCGTGCAATTCCTGGAGGAGTCCCTGGAGAAATGCCTGGATGAAATCCTGGAGGAATACCTGGAATAATTCCTGGATAAATTCACAGAGAAATTTCTGGGGGAATTTCTGAAGGAATCATTGGAGGATTTCCTAGAGAATTCCCGAAGAAATCCTTGAAAGAATTCCTAGAGGAATCTCAGGAGGAATTCATACAGGAACCCCTGGAGGAATTCTTGGAATAATTCCTGGAAAAACTCTGGGAGGAATTTCTTAAGGAGCCCCAGGCATTCCTTTAGGAGGACTTTCTGAAGGCATTCCTTAGGCATTTCTGAAGAAACCTCTTAAGGAATTCCTGGAAAAATTCTTAGAGAAATTTCTACAGAAATTCTTGGAAGAATCCCTGGGGGAATTCTTGGAAAGAACCCTCAAGGAATCCCTGAAATAAATTTCTGGAGGAATCTCAGAGGGCATTTCTGGAGGATCTTCCGGACAACTTCCATGCGGAATCACAGGAGGAATTCCTGGAGAAATCTTTATAGGAAATCTTGAGGAAATTCCATGACTCTATTCATGGAAGAATTCCAGGAGGAATCCCTGCCTAAATCAATTCTTTGAAAAATTCTTCAATGAATTCCTGGAAGAATCTGTAGAGGAATTCTGGAAGGAATCCATGGAGAAATTTCTGAAGAAATTCCTAGAGGAATTCTGAGAGGAATTTCTGGTGGAGTCCCAGGAGAAATTTGAAAAGGCATTTCTGGAGGAATTCCAGTAGCAATTTCAGAAGGAATTTCTGGAGGAATTACTGGAGGAAGTATCGGTGGAATTTCTGGAGGAATCCATGAAATAATTCCTGGAGGAATGTGTAGAGGAAACCGAGGAGAAGAAATTCCTGGATTAATTCTTGGAGGAAACCCTGGAAGGTTTTCTGGAGGAATTCCTGGAAGAATTCCTGAAGCAATTGCTGTACGAATTCCTGGATCCATTCCTGAATAAATTCCTGGAGGTATTCCTGAAGAAATACCTGGGGCAATTCCGGTGAAACTCGTGGTAGAAATGCCTGGATGAATTCCTGGAAGAATGCCAGGGCAATATCTGGAATAATTCTTGAATGAATTCCGGAAAGAATTTTTGGGGAAATTTTTAATAGAATCCCTTGAGGATTTCCTGGAGGATTCCTGAAAAAATATTTGGAAGAATTCCTAGAGAAATCTCAGGAGGAATTCATGCAGGAATCCCAGGGAAAAATTATTGGAATAATTCTTGGATAAACTCTGGGAGGAATTCTTGAGGAAATTTCTTAATGAATCCCTGGAGATAGATAAATTCTTGGAGAAATTTCTGTAGTAATTTCTGAAGGAATCTTGGAATGCCTGGAGGAATCCCTATAGAAATCTCCGGAGGAACTTCTGAAGGAATGCCTGGAGGAACCCCGGGATACATTTCTGGAGACATTCCTGTATCAATTGCTGGAGGAGTATCTCGAGAAATTCATTAAGAAATCCTTTGAGGAAACCCTGGAGAATTGCCTTCAAGATTCCCTGAAGAAATTTCGGGACTAATGCCTGGAGCAATCTCTGGATAAATTTCTAGATGAATTCCTGGTGGAGTTTTTAGAAGAATTCTGGGAGGGACCTCTAGAAGAACTCCCGGAGCAATCTCTAGATGAATTCCTAGAGAAATCCTGGGATGAGTCCATGGAGAAACTCCCAGAAGAAATGTCTAAAGAAACCTCTTGAAAAATTCCTAGAGGAATCCTTAGAGAAATTTCTAGAGAAATTCTAGGAAGATTTCTGGGAAAATTCTTGGAAAAATCCCTGGAGGAATCCCTGAAGTAATTTCTGGAGGAACCTCAAGAGGAATGCCTAGAAAGTTCTGGACAAATTCCTACAGGAAGTTCTGGATAAATTCCTTGCGGAATCCCAGGATGAATTCCTGGATAAATTTGTAAAGGAATTTTCGGGAAAATTCCGAGGAACTATTCCTGGAATGAATTCCTGGAAGAATCTTGAGAGAAATTCTGGAAGCAATTACTGGAGGAATTCCAGAAGAAATTCCAAGAAAAATTTCTGAAGAAATTCCAAGGTAAATTTCTAAAGAAATTCCAAGAGAAATTTCTGAATAAATTCCAATAGAAATTTGTAGAGTAATTCCCAGAGCGATTTTGGATGAATTCCAGGAGGAATTCCTGGAGGAATTGCGGTAGTAATTTATGAATGGATTCCTATGGGAGTTCCTGGATCAATTCCTGTAGGACTTTCTGAAGAGATTCTTGGGGTAATTCTTAAGAAACCTCTTGAGGAATTCCTGGAGGCATCCTTAAAGGGGAAATTCCGTAGAACTATTAATGGAAGAACTCCAGGAGGAATCCCTAAACGAATACACTGAGGAATCCCTAAATGAATTCCTTGAATAATCTCTAGAGGAATTCTGGTAGAAATTCATGAAGAAATTTCTGAAGGAATTCCTGGAGAAATTTTTAGAGGAATTCTGACAGGAATTTCTGGTGGAGTGCCAGGAGGAATTTCGAGAGGAATTTCTGAAGGAATTCCAGAAGGATTTTTAGGAGGAATTACTGCAGGAATCATCGGTGGAATTTCTGGAGGGATCCATGAAATAATTCCTGGAGGAATGTGTAGAAGAAACCCTAGAGAACAAATTCCTGGATTAATTCTTGGAGGAAACCCTGGTAAAATTCCGGGATCCATTCTAGAATAAATTCCCGGGGGAATTCCTGAGGAAATACCTAGGGTAATTCCCGTAGAAATTCTTGGTAGAACTCTTGCAGAAGACACTTATAACACGCGACGCGAGACAGACACAACACTTATTATTCTTACAAAACGTTAAAAAGGAGATATAATTACCTTTTTGAGTCGACCGGTTTCGGGCTCGTTGTTGCCCATCGACAGGACGATGTCCGACCGATGGGCAACAGTCCGACTCTTGCAGAAGTCCCTGGAGAAATGCCTGAATAAAATCCTTTTTATTCATTTTATTCAGAATTCGTTTTTGAAAGAATAACAGAAGAAATTTCCGGTGATTCCCTGGAGGAACTCGAAGTAATTTCTGAAGAAACCCGATGAGCAATCCCGGAAGCAATTCCATGGGGAACTCTGTGGAATCTCAGGAGAGCTTTCTTAGCGAATACCTGGAAGAATTTTAGTAGGAATATTTCTGGATAAAAAAATTGAAGAAATCAATGTCTGCAGTAATTGTTTAAGGAAGACTAGGATCCCTAAAGGTTTTTTTTGTACAATTTTTTCAAACAATTTTTGGAGTATTTTTTAATAATCTCTAAGTAAAATTTTCTAAAAGATTTTCTGGAATACATTCCTGCAGAAATACTTCGAATCATTCCAGATGTAATTATTGGAGCAATCGCTAGTGGAATTCTGGAAGCATATATGGAGAAATCCCTGTAGAAATTTCTGAATACCTGCAGAAATACCTTAAAGGATCTCTGAAGAAATTCCTAAAGGAAACCTCGAAAATAGCACTGGAACAATTGCTAGAGGAACCTCTAAAGATGTCCCAGGACAAATCCCCGAAAAAATGTCTAGTGGAATCCCTAGATGAATTTTTGATTGAATTTCTGGAAGAAGCCATGATGAAATCACTGAAGCAAGCTATGGAAAAACATCTTGGAGAAATTGTTCGTACTCATATAGTTTACGAAACTATGAACAAATCTAAAACAGTCATTTTGATTACTCAAAACTACAATACCAATTTGCATATACACATATCAGGCTCCCATCCCGCTTAAAATTCATCTCAAGTCAGGCCCCCCTGGGCCCCCTCCAGGAAAAAATCCTAGTTACGCCAATGTTGTCCACGAATTTTTTCAGCAGTTCCTTATGGGATTCCTACACTGAAAGTGCTCTTTATTGGATTCTGATACGAGTCTCTTCGAGCCAGGTACTAATGCTCGCCAGATTCCAGACGGGAATCGGCCAAAGCCCCAAGCTGCTGGTCTTGAGCCGACGGCTGCTTCCGGGGTGATCACTCAAGACCTCTTTTGGTGACCTGGATCTCAGGGTCGTTGAGGGGGTTTTGGAGCATTCCTAGGGGGTTGATGTGGTGAAAAGGCGGACAATACAAAGTGGAACGGACGATGGAAAACAAGATTTCTAACAAAAATACTTAAATACAACTTAACTGTGGTTCAGAGGGCCATACAAAATTTATTAGAGAAATCAAAACTTAGAACTTTTGGTATTTATTTAACTGAAAAGGGGGGATTTACAATTGGTTCGAGCTCACCGGTACGTTGCGGCCGTTGCTGCTACTGCAGTCGGGTGCTGTGGACGCTGCGGATTTCTAGCATCTTGCTTCTTCACGGTCTTCACCTTCTTCTTCTTCGGGCATTTTAGATCTCCTCTTCACGCTTCTTCTTCCTTATGCTCCTTGTACTCATTTTCACTATTCTCACCGTTTTCGTGGGAGCTGTCGGTAAGGCCATATAGCATAGGCCATTGTTCCATGTCCGGGGAGTGGTACACACGCGCGGTTTTCTTCCAGTGGTCCATCAAGCGAGCCGGCACCTTCGTTCAGCGGGACAACCACAGTCTTGACGTAGCATCACCGACGAACCGACGTGACAGCTAGAACAAATAAATTCAAATTTGTTGTCCGCGACGCCATGATGAAAAATAGCCGAACACTATCGCCACCTCTATAACGACTCGCGATGATTTGATAGCTCGACACCGAACCCCCGTGTGTTCATATAGGAATCGGTTCGCGTCCGCGCTCATTTGACAGAAGCGTTCGCTCGCTTTGCTGGTCGACCGTTAAATTTAGGGGGGACACTTTTGAAACACCACTGTCACGTCGGTTCGTCGGTGGTAGCATCATTATCACCGTTATACTTTGCCCGCTCGACCACTACACTACACTATAGTCTTATACCACGGGCTCGCTTGGTTATTTTAAGCACATAAATGACCACAGTGAGAGTAGCGCGGCTAGAACTTACGTTTTAATGCAATGTGGTGCCGAATTATTTTTTAACCGATTGTGGTGTTGCTCACTGCGATCGGTGCTATTTTAATGTTCGTAATTTTAAGTTTTAATGAGCTGTGGGTTTTTATTTTAAACTGTTAAAATGGTTTAATTTGTAAGTTTTAAGTAGTTTTAGGATTTAGTCACTTCACTTACGGGGAACTTAGGTGGTTAGATGATGTAACGACTAACGCACCTCCCGACATGACCTTCACACCTCCGGACCGCCGAAATTCAACCACCGACGAACCGACGTGACAGTGGTGTTTCAAAAGTGTCCCCCCTAAATTTAACGGTCGACCAGCAAAGCGAGCGAACGCTTCTGTCAAATGAGCGCGGACGCGAACCGATTCCTATATGAACACACGGGGGTTCGGTGTCGAGCTATCAAATCATCGCGAGTCGTTATAGAGGTGGCGATAGTGTTCGGCTATTTTTCATCATGGCGTCGCGGACAACAAATTTGAATTTATTTGTTCTAGCTGTCACGTCGGTTCGTCGGTGATTCAACCACCTCTTCCTTCTTATTTTTTTTCCTCTTCTCCCGAATGTTCCAGAAGTCCCATCTTTTCTTCTACGAAAAAGGTGACGTGGAACTTGATGTCATCTGAGTGGCAGTCTTCGTAAGGCGCTGTCCATAAACTATGTAGACTCATTTTGGAATATCTCAGACCCCCCCTCCCCCTCCGTAGACTTTTGTTCATACAAAATTTTCGAAATTTGTATGGAGCGTAGACTTTGGCCAGACCCCCCCCAAGTCCCCCCCTAAGAGTCTACGTAGTTTATGGACGGGCCCTAACGATGAGTTTCTTACACTCTAAACATACATTGAACAGTTATAAAAGGTGTCTTGTGACTTTAATTGAAATCCCGATTGAGGCTACATGCGAAGCCTTGACAAAACCTAACGGACACTTGTTTTACTTTTTTTTTTGTAAATAAATAGTCTGGTAATTGTATATAAATAAATCTGAATAAATATGTAAATAAAGTATCTAATAGTGAATAGTGCATAAATAAAGGATGTGAATGAATAAATAAATAGATAAATAAATAGAAATAAATAAAAACGCATCTGAATAACCATCAAATCTACAATCGTAATATATAAACAGAACAAAATAAACAAATAAATAAATGAATGAAAAGACACCTTAAACTACTATGTGTAAAGTAAACATAACTCAAACACAAAACTGTGGAGACCAATATTTATTATACAAATAGACATTTAAATAAATAATACAAAGATACAATATTCAGTAAAAAAAAACAATAATAATAACATGCTCTGAATCAATAGCTAGCCTTTCTACCACTCAATATATTGTTACCCAAACGGTTGGTAACAATTCCTGCAGTATTTACTTTTAGAATTCTTTTACAACTCCGTTCATGAATTCTTCCAACAGCTACTGCTGAATTCCATCCATAATTGTTTTCGGTATTCTTCCTACTTGGATTCCTACAAGAGTTCCTTCCGGGAACCCTTCAGGAGTTCCCACTGGGAATTCTCCTGGGGCTCCTTTTGGAAATCTCCCGGAGTTTCTACTGGTCATTCTCCAGGAGTTCCTTCTGAATATTCTCCGAAGGCTGCTTCTTGGAATCCTCAAGAAGCAGCCTTCGGAGAATATTCAGAAGTTCCTTCCGAAAATTCTACAGAAAAAAGTCTTTCTGCAAGTTTTACTACGATTCCGACTGAATATCTTACATGAGCTCTTACTGGGAATCTCCTAGAAGGTTTATTTGAAAATCCTCCAGAAGTTGCTTGTGAGAATCCTTCAGAAGTTAATTCTGGTGTTCTTTTCAGGAATCCTCCAGAAGTTAATACTGGAAATGCTCCAGAAGTTTGTCTTTGGAATCTTTCCGGAGTTTCTTCCGGGAGCTCTGTTTGAGTTTCCTCTTGGAATCTTCCTGTGGTTACTTCTGGGAATACTCCAGGTGTTCCTGAAGAAATGTCTAGAAGATCAAATTCCTGGTTTACTCCCGATAAGGAATTCTCGGAGCAATTCCAGACTGGTAACAACCCTTATTGTTGGATCCCCTTATGAAACTTACAAACATTTTCCTAAAAAATCACTCGAATTCCATACAGAAATCTGGAGAAATCCACAGAAGGTAACTATGAAATATTTCACAGGTTTTGATCCTGGACGAATCCCCAGATGCAACTCCGGGAGAAACCTCCAGATGGGATTTCTGCACGAGTTTCCAGAGATAACTGCTGGAGAAATAATCACAATGAGTTGTTTCTAGAGAAATCTCTAATTGGAATTCTTCGAACAATTTTCGGGAGAAAACGCTGGAGAAATCTAGAGTTGGAAATTCTAGAGATATCTGCCTATAACAACCCTGAAGACCAAAGCAGTGCTTGAATTTGAGGGAATATGAATGATACGATCAGTCATCAGCACCAACCATCACTACGAACGAACACGCACAGGGAGCAAAGAGAAACCGAACCAACTGCGACCACTATTCCTCATCGGTCGGTTGGCATGTGAAGCATGGTCCACTGCACGAATTTATTCTGGCCTGCTTACTCTCACACGAAATTTGACGTTTGCGAGGTGCCGACACCGCTCAAACGTCAAATTTCGTGTGAGAGTAAGCAGGCCAGAATAAATTCGTGCAGTGGACCATAGTGACTGGAAACCAATATTTCTCGCTTGCTGCGGTGAGGCTGAAGATGCGTAAATGATTCAGTGGATTTATTTTTTGCTCAAAACTTGTAAAAACAATCAATTTGTTCATAAGAGAATGATGGACGAGACTATTATAATCGATTAAATCCGAGTTTATGTCATTTGCACTGTAATAACGAGATAAAAATCAAGTATATTCATTGCCGTATACACGCAGAACTCGATGTACACAGAGCAACGAGTAACTTTCACGCAGCGACCGAAAAGACAAAAGAATTTTCACGCAGATTTGTGTAACACCGGATCAACACAAAAAATGTGCTGATCCGGTTTTACACAAATCTGCGTGAAAATTCTTTTGTCTTTTTGCTCGCTGCGTGAAAGTTACTCGTGCGCTGTGTTGTTTCATTTAAGGGTGCACTGAATCGTCGTTCCTCATTCTCACTCATAATTTTTATTGCTCCCGCTCCCACTTGCTTCAGAAGCATGTTAGCCAATGAAGGCATATTCACCCTTAAATGAAACAACACAGCGCACGAGTAACTTTCACGCAGCGAGCAAAAAGACAAAAGAATTTTCACGCAGATTTGTGTAAAACCGGATCAGCACATTTTTTGTGTTGATCCGGTGTTACACAAATCTGCGTGAAAATTCTTTTGTCTTTTCGGTCGCTGCGTGAAAGTTACTCGTTGCGCTGTGTACATCGAGTTCTGCGTGTTGCTACCGCTGTGGGTTGAGAAGCGTCGGTCAAAGAAGAGCAAATTTTGATTCATCTGAGGTGTTTTACCTCAATTTTCAAGCGCTGGACCAAACTAATTTAGAACAAGTGGGAAGAGCCATGTTACCAGTCTCCATGACTTCAAATGATTCAGCCCACAATATTGAAAGGTGATTCTCGAATTAATTTCTCTATTGCTCTTCAACAACATCGATCGGTTGCAGAGCGCAATATCAACTGGCTCGGCTCAACTTACAGAACATACAAACTAGGTATCTCATTTCTAGTAATTCTATTGGGCTGTCTTGCGGCCCATATAAACGATGCGACAAGGGGCCGTTTATAATATCCTCGCAGACATTTTCACAGAGATGATGGTATGGACAAAGTCTAGGAAGAGGGAGGTCTGACCATGTATTCAGAAAGGCCTGGTCGGTCCAAGAAGTTTTGTAAAGTAAATTGTTTCGACTTTCTTGGACATAGAGTACTTCGTGCCAGAGGCATTCTTCTCTGGTAGTTAGTTCAGAAATGAAAGTAACAATGATTGTGTTGTTGACAAGCACACATGCTCGAGGTATGAAACGCACGTTTGCTATTTCAATTTTATTAGAAATACACAACTCCTGGTTCACAAGGTGGCTTAGATAACCTAAGCAACCTAGAAATTATTGTTTCATATACATCGCATTTATGCATGCATTTCGGCTTGAGCTATGTGGTTACTTAGGTAGAAGTATTTATTAGTTACCCTCTATTCATTCTTTCCAAATCACTGTAAACATATAGGGCAAAAGCTCCCTTAGTGGAGGTAGTACCAATAGTGGTGGTAGTGGCAATTCAGCACTATTTCGACCAAAAAGCTTGCAAATGACATTTTTAAAAGATGCATCATACCTAATTAATGACATTAATTCAGTTTTGTGTTCAGGATTTGCCGAAAAACCTATTTTAAACAATTATTTTCCTTAATTTTTTTGCTCCTTTGCACCTATAGTGGTGGTAGCGTTCCTATAGTGGTGGGTCCCATAGGAATTCAATGGGATGCGCCACTATAGGAACCAATGTTAATTTCCACCTCCGTGTACCAATAGTTGGTGCAAGTGATTTATTAGCAAATACTGAAATAAACAATGGTTTTTACAATTCTTCCAGCAAATTTAAGTGAAAAACTACCGGTTAACGTTTGCAGACTTTTTATTTTGTTGTTTTATCAATTTTATTCAATTACTTTCCTACAGGGAGCTTAATAGCACCACTATTGGTACATTTACCCTAGACAGACTCATAACACCATGAATTGGGGGTCATCTGTTGAGTGGGCTCTTTCCACAGGATCAGGTGGTCCATAGTCTTATTCTTAACCAATTGTGACGACCACTACCCGTTACTTACCTTACCGGTCAGACGAAGGCCTGAGTGACCTCGTAGTAGTCGTCATAGTAGTCGTCTCCATTAGACTCGGTACATGGATGTGCGTCTCCAGTAACGCACTCTGCGATGGGTCCGCAGATCGTCCTTCACTTGATCGATTTGTTTCGCTCTCTGCGAACCACGTCGTCTTGTACCGGTTGGGTTTCCATCGATAATCATTTTTACCGGGTTGTTATTCGGCATTCTAGTTACGTGTCCCGCCCACCGTAGCCTCCCGATGCCCCTGGTGTGGACGAGGTTGGTTCTCTTAACAGATGATACAACTCGTGACAACCACTACCCGACATTACACAAATATCTTGGCCTGATGAGCGGAAAAAGATGCTAATACATTGTAATGATCAACTGTCTATGGCCTCGTACATCCGATGCAGCTTGTTGGTCATCAGCATCAGCAAGGTGCGTTGCTTTCATAATGAATGCGATGCAAATCAATGGTCTCTCCCACAAAGGGTAGCAGGATTTTCCCACTTTCCGCATAAATTGAAAACCTCCTTCGTCTTTCAAATAGCATGGTAGGATGGTAAGTAAGATAAAGGGTCGGGCCCATATAGCCGCAGTGGTAAATGCACGGATATTCAGCATGGGGGTTCGATTCCCGATCGGTCCAGGAACTTTTCGCAATGGAAATTTCCTTGACTTTCTTGGGCTCAGAGTATCTTCGTGCCTGCCACACGACGCAGGCTTTGTCCCAGTGGGGACGTTACGCCAAGAGGAGTGAGATAAAGGCAGCCTCTCAAGCAAGCATCGTCTCCCATCCACAGAATGGTACACAGGCACCTATCAAGTTGATAGATAGACAAAGCGAGTGCCTGGAGGTAAAAGGTTGAAAATCATTTAAAATTCATTATGAAGAGCGCAAACTGTGTACCAACTTCCGGTCTGCGCAATGGCGGTGCGGTTTTATGGCAGAGGGCTAATGGGGCTGCCCTACACTAGCCCCTCTTCCACGTGGCCGATTTTCTTGCCTCAAATATTGCTGGAGAATTTAAATGGGTAGGTATTGAATGGACGCCAAGACGACGCAATTACCAAGGAGAAAATGTTCTCAAGAATTAGTTATCAGTGCTGAAACTTTATCCAGGAAATAAAGACATCTATTTTTAAACTCCAAGCTTTGATTTACCATTCCTGAATGCAGCGATTCATTTCATTCTTCTCATTACAAAAAGTAAAAAATTGTATATGGCAGTTAACATGTTACTGAAATTTAACGAAAGTTATAGAAACAACAAAAAATTTCCTGTATATTATATTCAATCTTCCATAGTCTCTATTAGTCATAGACTATCTCTACCTACCCTAATTTCTATCTTCTTTCAAGGTCATAGATAGAAAACTTTGTAGTACTATCATATAGATCGTTCTCGGAAAATAGAATTATTAAATTGAACGAATGATAGCACTCAAATAGTTTTAAAAAAAACCTTCGAAGTTTCTTTGGGTTCACACCACCCGAACATCAAATCTGGTGGGGTCGATTTTCTCTTCGCAGAACTCCTCCAAGGGCGGCGGGGGCGGCACCTATGCACACAGCAGCACCACAGCGTCAATCCATAAGTATGATAATTGAGTGGCAAAAATAAGAAAACTAAAAGAAAGCTCTTCTCTCGTTCAACTGTTCGCCACTGATAAGAGGAAATTTATTTTTCCGAACCCACCCCGACCCTTTCCGCCAGCGATTTCCAGGAAGGATTGCTGGCAGAATCCTGCATTCAAGGCTGAATCAAGGGAAAGCGCAAAAAGGATTGTTAGGAACTCAAATTGAACTGTGCCTTCCCACACCGTCCGTCGTCCTCGCGTGCTCTTGTTTTCCATGAAAGTGTCTGGTGCTTCCTGTATCTGCCTATACCTAGGTATATAGGAAGCAGCCCTTGCCTATTCCCTGTGCTGCAGGTTGATTGCTTTGTTTTAATTTTAGATTTCTTTGGATTGAACTCTGCGTAGGAAAGGGAACATCATCGCGCTAACGAGGACCTGGCATAGGCTGCAGGCGGCAGCAGGTGAATACGGCTAGGCAACGTAGAAATGATCTAGAAAGCTTGCTATTGTTTTTCATGAAACAGTGTGCTGCCCACCATGCAGCAACTTCAAGTCCGATTAGTTTTGATAAGGTTCTTAAGGCTATCCAAAGGGCACTGGAAAACTACATGTTCATTCAAAAAACGAATTTTCGATAGAAGGCACGGAGGTTCAAACCTGAGACGAGACCGGACAATAGGTTGCTCGATTTGGCGCGAAAACACGCTTGCAGTCAGGCACATTTGCCTATAAGTATTTTCCAGCCTACCACGGTAGCTTTTGGTACTTAGCGCCGGGCCACAATACCTTAGTATGCACTTGAAAGCACTTCCAACCTACCTCTGTGTCTTCCTCCCCTTCCGGAAGCCGAAGCGGTTGCTCGAGACATCATTTACATCCTCCTGGTTTCCCCGGCTTTGGCAATAGAACCTAGCTCTGTCGCTTCCAAACCTCTGGAAAAACTCCCTCATCCAGGCATTTCTGCATAGACCTGAACATCTCCTTTCAGACCTTATTGCCAGCCCCAGTCCCCGACTGTTCTACGAAAGGAGGTCTGGGACTAGGATCATAACGCGGAAAAAGCCCCTCGACATCCCCTCCAACATCTCTGGAGATTGCTCTGTAGGAACTATTACACCTCTCGTCTTGGCCATGACGATCCTGTAGGCATCACCCGGGTTCGCAATGGCACTCTGCCAGAGACCCTCAAAGCAGGCCTTTTTGCTTGCTTTTATCTCAGTCTTAACCCAGGAGTGGTCACGTCGTGTACTGAGTACACGCACCATGAAAAATGCACGCTTTTGGTACACCGTGTGAGCGTGGTGTGGATGAGAGTGGCCGAAGACGCGATTGCTCGAGGGTTAAGCGCGGCTATTGTAGCGACGAACACCTCCTGTCGTTCATTTCGCTTTTCCTCAGATTTCCTCTGATGACCAGATTTCATCAAACGGCATATGGGTTTTACGAATAGCTTTCCTCGTGTGTTCGAATTTTCTCTTTGGTGGACGACTTGTTTGAGCTTGGGGAAAATTGTAGATGTTTCGTCGGATAAGTGGAAAGGTCTGGTAGATTAAATTAGATTTAGAATGTGTCAAATATCCTAATCAACACTACGTGATCCGAAAATCATTTTCCAAGCATTTTACGAAGTACGAAAGGCCTTTTGTGATTTCGTCTGGCCTTATTCAAAACAACGGGGAGCGAAGAAACCGCCTGCCAGTTTCAAAACCGCAGCCACTCGCGCGCACAGCCTGCTTTAACTATTGAAATTTTGATGCATTATTTCGCACCACAAATCATTATTTGCAATTGGAATAACAATGACAAGTAAAATTGATATCAAACGAAAGGTTCTTTAATTAGTAGTGAAATATATAAAAAAAAAACCACTGGTTTTGCACCAAATCAATGGTATGTATTTATCAATGTTTAGAAATTGGAGTCACTTTAGGTTGATTTACATTCAAAGGCTGACATTTTGAAGTCGATAAAACTTGAATATAAATATAAAAATGTAATTATTTTGAATATTGGTATCACTTGCACATCCTACAAACTAGCAACACGGAAAGCCAATAGCAAAGCGATCTGATCTCAGTAAACGAATATCAATTCCGGCCAATCAGAGGTATCCGTTTGACAGCAAAATGGTCTCAAATCGGCTGACTACGTGACGCATCCTATCCTAGGTTCAAGTCATGAACATCGAAGGTTCAAAACATCGAATGTAAATCTTACAGTAGCTAGGCATGATTCGGTGTGCTTGGAAATCTAGAACATGCCTAAAGTACAATCCCACAATTCGCTGATTAGGCTGCATGCTTGGCTGCACGTATAAGAAACAACCATGTTAGTGAGCGTGGCACGGTAAATGCTGGGTATGCTGCGCCATTGTGATCCACTATTCTGATCCCATTGTGATCCACTAGCCTCTGCCCAGCAACTCCTATCCCTACCTCCTCGTGGTACGGGCCGGAAACTATGAGAAACCTTAGGGAAGATTGGGTAACCAACCCCGGTGGGAACTTTTGCCATAGGCTGACAGGGAGTTCTTCAGGAGGAACGGCTCACAACAGCGTCAGATCCCCATGTTAGGGGCGGCTAATCAACGTCCGTGTGCCAGGGAAGGACTCTAAGCTCAACTGTGCACTATGGTCCTCCGGAAAGTAGGGGGTTGGTAACAGGCCCTACGAGCCAGTCGTAAAACACCATTGTAACGGAAAATCAGCAACAGAATAATAAGAACCGAGACCAATGGCAACGACCCCAGCGAACAAAAAGGACTTGCGATTGGAGACTCGGTACGTGGAACTGCCGATCTCTCAACTTCATTTGGAGCTCCCGCATACTCGCCGATCTACTTAAGAACCGTGGGTTCAGCATCGTAGCGCTGCAGGAGGTGTGTTGGACAGGATCAGGATCCATGGTGCGAACGTTTAGAGGTAATACCATCTACCAGAGCTGCGGCAACAGATGCGAGCTGGGAACAGCTTTCATCGTGATGGGTGATATGCAGAGGCACGTGATCGGTTGGTGGCTGATCGACGAAATAATGTGCAGGTTGAGGATCAAGGGCCGATCCTTCAACTTCAGCATAATAAACGTGTACAGCCTACACTCCAGAAGCACTGATGATGATAACGACGCATTTTACGCGCAGCTCGAACACGAGTACAATCGTTGTCCAAGCAACGACGTCAAGATCATCATAGGAGATTTACACGCTCAGGTAGGCCAGGAGGAGGAATTCAGGCCGGCGATTGGTAAGTTCAGCGCCCACCAGCAGACGAACGAAAACGGCCCACGACTCATTGATTTCGCCACTTCCAAAAATATGGCCATACGTTGCACCTTTTTCCAACACAGTCTCCCTTATCGTTACACCTGGAGATCATCACAGCAGACGGAATCTCAAATCGACCACGTTCTGATTACCAGACGGCACTTCTCTGACATTATCGACGTCAGGACCTATCGTGGCGCCAACATCGACTCCGACCACTATCTGGTGATGGTCAAACTGCGCTCAAAACTCTCCGTAATCAACCGGATGTCGCCTCAGCATACGCGCAGAATCTCGAGGCCGCGACAAGGGCGAGCTCGATTAGGTCCCTCTAGAGGACACATCCCGCAACGGCTTCGTGCCGCGAGCCGAAATATGCAGGGATAAAAACGGAGGCCTTTTGACGGACGGACGTGAAGTGATCGAAACGTGGAAGCAGCACTTCGATCAGCACCTGAATGACGTGGAGAACGTGCACGGGAGACCACGGCAACGGAGGAAACGACGACGCCAGTACAGCGGAGGACGGACATGAACCAACTCCTACGCTGAGAGAAGTTAAGGATGCCATTCACAAGCTCAAAACCAACAAAGCAGCTGGTAAGGATGGTATCGCAGCTGAACTCATCAAGATGGGCCCAGAAAAGTTGGCCACCTGTCTGCATCGGCTGATAGTCAGGATCTGGGAAAGCGAACAGCTACCGGAGGAGTGGAAGGAAGGGGTCATCTGCCCCATTCACAAGAAAGGCGACCATTTGGAATGTGAGAATTACAGGGCGATCACTATTTTGAATGCTGCCTACAAAATGCTATCCCAGATCATTTTGCGTCGTCTGTTACCGAAAACGAATGAGTTCGTGGGAAATTATCAAGCCGGCTTCATCGACGGCCGGTCGACAACGGACCAGATCTTCACCGTACGGCAAGTCCTCCAGAAATACCGTTAATACCAGATCCCAACGCATCACCTGTTCATCGACTTCAAGGTGGCATACGACAGTATCGACCACATAGAGCGATGGAAAATCATGGACGAAAACGGCTTTTCTGGGAAGCTGATTAGACTGATTAAAGCAACGATGGACGGTGTGCAAAACTGCGTAAGGGTTTCGGGTGAACTATCCAGTTCATTCGAATCTCGCCGGGGACTGCGAGTAGGTGATGTACGCTCATGTCTACTATTCAACATCGCTCTGGAAGGTGTGATGCGATGAGCCGGGCTCAACAGCCGGGGAACGATTTTCACAAAATCCGGTCAATTTGTGTGCTTTGCGGACGACATGGACATTATTGCCAGAACATTTGGAATGGTGGCAGAGCTGTACACCCGCCTGAAACGCGAAGCAGCAAAGGTCGGACTGGTGGTGAATGCCTCAAAAACAAAGTACATGTTGGTAGGCGGAACCGAAAACGACCGGATCCGTCTGGGTAGTAATGTTACGATAGACGGGGATACGTTCGAGGTGGTGGAGGAATTCGTCTACCTCGGATCCTTACTGACGGCTGACAACAACTTGAGCCGTGAAATTCGGAGGCGCATCATCAGCGGAAGTCGGGCCTACTACGGGCTCCAGAAGAAACTGCGGTCGAAAAAGATTCACTCACGCACCAAATGCACAATGTACATAACGCTAATAAGACAGGTGGTCCTCTACGGATACGAGACATGGACCATGCTCGAGGACATAGACCATGGATAACCTGTAAGCACTCGGAGTTTTCGAGCGACGCGTGCTAAGGACGATATTCGGCGGTGTGCAGGAGAACGGTGTGTGGCGGGAGAAGGATGAACCATGAGCTCGCTGCACTTTACGGCGATCCCAGCATCCAGAAGGTGGCCAAAGCCGGAAGGATACGGTGAGCAGGGCATGTTGCAAGAATGCTGGACAACAACCCTGCAAAGCTGGTGTTTGCTACTGATCCGGTTGGCACAAGAAGGCGTAGAGCGCAGAGAGCACGATGGGCGGACCTTTGAACTCAGAGTTGGCCTCAAATCCTCCCCAACCAAGCTGAATTATACGACCAAGTTTTAGGAAATTTGGTGGAGAAAAACTCCTCATGACGAAGAGAACAAACCTGCCGATAACACCCAACGTCACCCTATCTTTTTAAGACACGGACACGTTCAAGGATTCCAGTTACCAATTCGGTCTTTGAAGGTAGCACGACGCTAGACAACGGACTAGCGTGCAACGCCCAGTGGCACAGCCGAAAACTTTTCTTGACAGCTGCGCGGGAATCGAACCCGCGCTCCTTAGTACGATGCGACAAAATGCTTGGTGACCTAGCCGCACGGCCACGAAGCCACACAAACCTGCCCATTCGTCTATTCAAATTCTAAGAAAAAAATAGTATCCGTTTAAATTAAATCTCACAACTCAATCTCTAACCGAATTCCTTCCCATTTTGTCTGCCATCAAATTCTATGAACAGCTCATTGACGACGAGAAAATGACATTTCCCTCCGAAGTACCCACTACTCAAATACTCATCTATACGACGACGACGACGTCTACTTGTGCCGCTGTTTTGCATATTACATTCCGTCGTGGTCGTGGTCTAGAATCATTTCCAGGAAAACCACCTCCGACTTCCGTCTTTCGTACCCAGCCCAAGCAAGCACCCGCGTTTCCATCCTCAACACTGGCTGTCTGTTAACAAATTTTCTCGCGTGATCTGACAAAACAGTTTTCTCAACCAAGTATGGAAGAAGAAGAAAGCTCGCTCTTCGTTCACGTTCAATCACATCATCCTGGCGACACGACAAATGGGAGAAAAATGGTAGATGAACCGTCGTCTTTATGCTAGCTTGGAACGCCTAGCGCATGTCGAAATATCCTACGGATTTCGGTATTTATTAAAAACTTGTGCACAATTCACCTTCCTGGAGCCACCAACTTTGAAAGTTTGATAAACGAACGCGAACTGCGTGGAGCCAAGCAATGCGACAAACTGGAACCTAAAAAAAAATGGCTGCCCACCCCTGCACCATGCCTACTATGAGGCTGAATGCCACCCCTGCAGAGCATTTTAATGATGTTTATCCGTTTAATAAAATCTCTATCCTCTTGATATCTCTCCACTTCACGGCTGACGCACATTGAATGCCAAATGGAGGAACGATGGGAAAAATTATACGATTATGGGTTTGGATTGCTGATGCTCTCTTACTGCTGCGCCCCGGTTAAAGGGATAATGGTAGCTTTCTATGACACTTGAAACGTCAATTGCCTGTCACTGCTGTCCAATGAGATCAATAACGGTGATTCTTTCTTTTTCCATTCATTTCACAGCAGCAGCAGCACTCGTAAACAGCTTGGAGAACCCGGAGAACAAGGCAACCCGGTAAGCGATGAGGCGAACGAGACGCGGACGCTACTGGCACATGGGAATCGTTTTCCTGATATATTCGAGTTTTCACGCGTACTCGGCAACGATTGGCAACACTGCGACGACGGGTGCCGATTTCGACGAGCTTTCGGAACCGGAAGTTCCGGCGTCGAACGAATCGCCGTTGTACTACTCAACGAGCACCGCAGAGCCCGGCGAGGACGAGGACGCAACCACCGAGAGTGCAACGAAGGCCACCTATACACACCATGGTCACCCGACTTGGCGACCGCGGAGAGAGAACTGCACTCCTCCGGCCATTGAGCAGTTTCCGCGGCCGCTGATGGGTCCGAGCGTGCGGATACACGGTGGCCTGGTCATCCACGTGCTCGTGGCCGTATTCACGTTTCTGGGGTTGGCCATCGTGTGCGATGACTACTTCGTTTCCAGCTTAGATAGGATCTGTGAAGGTAAGAGCTTTCTTGAGGTTGGTGCTACCAGGCATTTGGAACTGATGTTTGTTTTTGTTGTAGAATTGAAGCTGTCGCCGGATGTGGCTGGTGCTACGTTCATGGCAGCGGGCAGCTCGGCGCCAGAATTGGCGACTGTTGTTATAGGTGTATTCTTCGCAAAGGACGACATCGGTATCAGCGGAGTCATCGGTTCAGCTGTTTTTAACATCATGTTTGTGATTTCGGTGTGCGCGTTATGTTCCGGAACGGTTCTGCAGCTGAACTGGTGGCCTCTGGTGCGAGATTGTACCTTCTACGCGATCTCCATCCTGGTGATGCTGGTAGTGATATTCAACGATGTCATCTCTTGGGTGGAAGCACTTATCATGATGCTGTTCTACGTCGTTTACT